>NW_004444157.1:1839581-1841106 GCF_000243295.1 Trichechus manatus latirostris
AACAGATACATAGACCAATGGAACACAATTGAGAATCCAGACATAAATTCATCCACCTATGAGCAGCTGATATTTGACAAAGGCCCAAAGTCCGTTAATTGGGGAAAAGACAGTCTCTTTAACAAAAGGTGCTGGATAACTGGATATCCATCCGCAAAAACTGAAACAAGACCCATACTTCACACCATACACAAAAACTAACTCAAAATGGATCAAAGACATAAATATAAAATCTAAAATGATAAATAAAGATCATGAAAGAAAAAAATAGGGATAACACTAGGAGCCCTAACACGTGGTATAAACAGAATATGAACCATAAGTAACAATGCACAAGCACCAGAAGAGAGACTAGATAAATGGGAGCTCCTAAAAATCAAACACTTATGCTCACCAAAAGAGTAAAAAGACAACCTACAGACTGCGAAAAAATGTTTGGCTACGACAAATCCAATCAGCATCTAATCTCTATAATCTACAAGATACTGCAAAACCTCAACAACAAAAAGACAAATAACCCAATTAAAAACTAGGCAAAGAGTATGAACAGGTGCTTCCCCAAAGAAGACATTCAGGCGGCTAACAGACACATGAAGAAATGCTCACGATCATTAGCCGTTAGAGCAATGCAGATCAAAACTACAAAGAGCTATCATCTCACCCCAACAAGGCTAGCATTAATCCAAAAAACACAAAATAATAAATGTTGGAAAGGTTGTAAAGAGACTGGAACAGTTATACACTGTTGGTGGGAATGTAAAATGAGTACAACCACTTTGGAAATCGATTTGGCACTTTCTTAAAAATCTAGAAATAGAAGTACCATACGATTCAACAATCCTGCTCCTTGGAATATATCCTAGAGAAATAAGAACCATCACAGGAATAGATATATGCACACCCATGTTCATTGCAATACTGTTCACAATAGCAAAAAGATGGAAACAACCTAGGTGCCCATCAACGGACGAATGGGTAAACAAATTATGTTGTATCCACACAATGGTATACTACGCAACGATAAAGAACAATGATGAAGCCGTGAAACATCTTATAACGTGGAGGAATCTAGAGGTCATTATGCTGAGTGAATTTAGTCAGTCACAGAAGGACAAATATTGTATAAGACCACTATTATAACAACTCAAAACAAGGTTTAAACGCAGAAGAAAACATTCTTTGATGGTTACAAGCGTGGGGAGGGAGGGTGAGGGTTATTTACTAACTAGATAGTACATAAGGAATTATCTTAGGCAAATGGAAGGACAGCACACACTACAGAGGAAGTCAACACAACCGGACTAAACCAAAGCTAAGAAGTTTCCTGAATACAGTCAAAAACTTTGAGGGACAGAGTAGCAGGGATAGAGGTATGGAGACCGTGCTTTCAGGGGACATCTAGGTCAATTGGCATAACAAAGCTTATGAAGAAAATGTTCTGCATCCTACTTTGGTGAGTGGCGTCTGGGGTCTTAAAAGCTTCCAAGCGACCATCTAAGATGCATCAATTGGTCCCAACCACCTG
>NW_004444157.1:1841206-1878621 GCF_000243295.1 Trichechus manatus latirostris
AGAAGGATGGGGTGCAGAAGTCAAATTCTAGTAAGAAGACCAGACTTAATGGTCTGACTGAGACTGGAGAAACCCTGGAAAGCATGGCCCCTGGATTCTCTATCAGCCCAGAACTAAAACAATTTCCAAGGCCAACTCTTCAGACAGGGATTGGACTGGACTGTGGGACATAAAGTGATAATCGTGAATAGTGTGCCTCTTAGTCAACTAGATACAAGAGACCAAAGGGGAAGCTTCTGTCCGGAGGTGAGATGGGAATGCAGAGAGGGTTAGGAGCTGGTTGAATGGACATGGGTAATCGGGTGGAAAGGAGGAGTGTGCTGCCCAGTATGGGGAGAGCAATTAGAGTCACATAACAATGTATGCATATATTTTTATATGGGAAAATATTTTTTACAATATATTAAAAAAATAATGGACAAAAATTTCTCCCTCATGGAACTTAAATTTCAATGGGGGAGATGGACCATTATCAAGATAAATAAAATATATGATATAATATGGACTAATAAAGCTAAAGAGAAAACATCAAGGAAGCGTAGAATTTTAAATAAAGAGGCCAGAGAAGGCCTCATTGAAAAGGCCTCACCTGACGGAAGGGAATAAGCCATGAGGATATCTGGGGGAAGAGTATTCCAAGCAGAGGGAACAAATGGCAAGTGAAAATGCCTTGAGGCGGGAGCATGCCTTGGGCATTTGAGAAGCAGCAAAGAGGCCAGTCTGTTCAGAGGGGAAGAGAAGATTAGGTCAGAGAGGTAATAGAGGCCCAGATCCTGGAGGGCCTGGTAAGTCCTGGTAAAGACTTTGACCGTATGTCCAAGGAAGAAGAAGACAGTGGAGCGCAAAGATCTGACTTATGTTTTAACAAGGTCATTCTGATCACAATGCCAATAGACTAGAGACAACAAGGACAGAGCAGAGATACCAGCTAAGAGGCTATTGCAGTAATCCTGGTTGATGGTGGTTCCAGGTGGTAATAGTCAGGGTAGAGTTCTGAAGATTTTCTTCTGATGGTATATGGGATATGGGAGAATGAAAGGAATCAGGGTTTTTTGAGTGGAATAACTGAAAGGATGGAGTTATACATTAGTGAGATAGGGAAGACTGGAGGAAGAGCTGATTTAGGGGTGGCGATCAAATGTGTAGGCTTTGGGTGTATACATTAGGATTCAAGAGAAATATTCTGACTGGATATATAAATTTGGGAGTCATCAGCAAATAGATGGTATTTAAAGGCATGAGCTTAGTTGAATTCACCTAATACATAGAAACAAAGTAGAGATCTGGTGAGGTGAGAAAACAGGTTACGAGATAATATGCATAGAATGGTCTCTTTTCATGGGGAAGAAAATGTTTATAGAAAGAAGTCTGAAAGGATGTATGCCAGAGTCATCTCTGGGTGCTAGGAATATTGGTGATTCCCATTTTATTCTTTTATGGTTTTCTGTATTTTTTCACATTTTCTTTAATGAAATTGATTTACTTTTAGAACCAGAAAACCAAACCAAACAATAAATACTATTAAGAAAAGAAGACTTTTCTCTAGAGTTGTCCTCCAATGTCTAAGGCAAAACATTTGTGTACCCACCCCAACACACTCACATACACATACACTCAGAGAAAACATGCTGAAGAAACAGTTATTTGAATCAAATGATAGATGGCATGATTGAAGCTTGCCATTAGGGCTGATAATACAGATGCTTCTGTCCTTAGAGAGATGGATTAATATAACTGGGTAAGATGCTCTTGGACAGTGAAGAATTTGAAGACCTGGGGACAGCTGAACCCAGCAGAACTACATCTAACCAGAATAGATTAAGACCCCTGGGGCTAAGCCAAAATCACATCCTTTGAGAAAAGGAATTAATTGACTCCTTGTTCCACTCTCTTGTGACATTCTTTTCCCTGTAGGTCTTCTGCCTTCTTCCTTTAGCAACTCCCATTCAGGGAACAGGGTATCTGCTTGTTCAGCAAGCCATGTTTAAATGTTAATAAGTTATTCTTGGCCAATTTTTCGCACATAGAAAAGTATATCATCCTATCATCTTGAGTTGTAAAGTTCAGATACTTCCTTTTTTTTTCCGTTTGGATACAGAAACTCTAACAGCTCTCCTTTACATTCTTTTCCCCTCCCCATTTGATTGTAATAAGAATTTTCCCCCCTTTCCTTGGTGGTGACTCAGACTTAGCTAAAGGGGGCTTTTCTGAAACTCCTTCTGGAAAAAAAGAAAAAAGTCAGTATTTGGCCTGAGGTCAAATGTAGAATGTTTTAGCTAAAATGCAGGAGGGTTGATGCAGTTATGAGTGATTGAAAATGGAATTGTAATAGAAAAGACATTTGCATTTTATGCTGTACCTTTGGCTACTGTGAGTGTTAGCACTTTGTTAAGAGTGTGTACATGCTAACAGAGGGTTCTGGACAGAGCTGGAGAAGGATGTAGAACAAAATTCTAACACACACAAAAAAAGACCAGATTTACTGGCCTGAAAGAGACTGGAGAAACCCTGAGAGTATGGCCCCCCAGACACCCTTTTGGCTCAGTGGTGAAGTCACTTCTGAGGTTCACCATTCAGCCAGGGATTGGACAGCCCCGTAAAACAAAATGGGACTAATGAGGCACAGCAGTCCAGAGACAAGGACTAGAAGGCAGAAGGGGACAGGAAAGCTAGTGATAGGGAACCCAAGATTGAGTAAGGACAATGTTGACATGTCGTGGGGTTGTTAACCATTGTCATAGGGCAACATGTGTAGTAACTGTTTAATGAGAAACTATTTTGTTCTATAAACCTTCATCTAAAGTGAGAATAGCAGCACAACTGGAAGAATGTAATCAATGTCACTGAATTGTGCATGTAGAAATTTTTGAAATGGTGTATCTTTGGCTATGTATATTTTCACCAAAAAAAAAAAAAGATTGAGAAGGGAGAGGGTTGACATGTCATGGGGTTATTAACCAATGTCATAAACAATATGTGTACTGACCGTTTAATGAGAAACTATTTGTTCTGTAAACCTCCACCTAAAGTACAATAAAAAAAAGAAAAGAGTGTGTACATGCGTGGTAAGTTTTTTAAGCAGAAAGTTGAGAAATTGGTACAGAAATATATTTTTGTATATGCCTGTCTTTCCATTAAGTAGTGAGTGTAATCCTATCCCTGATGATCTGATGAACTACTTCTTCCTAAGAGTGCCCTGACTTACCCCCCAAAATTTCACTCAACAAATGAGAAATGTCATTTCCTCTTCGAGATTCCAAAGGTCAGACTAGCCTCCTTCCAATATTCCGTTAATTTTTGCAATTTTAACCAAAGTTAGAGAGTAACAGAGAGTGGAATTTACATTGTACCCCTAGTACCCTTCTCCAACATACGTCTCTCTCTCTCACACACACACACACACACACACTGAGAGAAAGAACCTTCTGCTTTTACTTTCTACCTTCTACCATTCATTACAGAGATTGAGTCCTAAGAGGACCCATGCATATATATGAATTTAGATGAGCAACGTATAGGTATTCCCTGACTTATGACGGGGTTCCGTTCCAATGACTCCTGTCGTAAATCATTTCTGACATAAGTTGAATGCCTCATTTTCTTTTTTTGGTTTTCATTATTATTGCCTTTTATTATCAGTATCTTTATAAATCTGCTCTTTATTTGTCTTTCGTGGTGGGAAACATTACATATAAACTTACAGATACATTTTAATACATATGTACATACGTTAAAAAATACACAAATCATAAAAATTTATTCCAATGATGAGGAAAAGTTGGACGATGTTGGCATTGTTGTCAGCGCAGTAATAACTCCACTTGTGGAAGGTTCTGGATCATCTGGATTATATAGTATGATGTCATCATTATCATCATGATTAACATTATTGGACACTTGTTATGTACCAGGCACCATTCTAAGTGTTTTATATGTATTGATTAGTCCTCACAACAACCCTATGAGGTGTAGGTACTATTATTATCTTCGATGAGGCACAGAGAGACAACGTGCCCAGGGTCACCCAGCTAATAAATGGTGTAGCCGGGATTCAAACTTCAGGAGTCTGGCTCCAGAGTCCATGGTATTAACTGCTGTGCTATCAACCTCAAAAGATACCTATAAAAAACGACACAAATAAACCATTATTTTCAGGCCAATGGCCATTTTTGCCTTTTTGTTGTTGTTAGCAGTGGAGTTGGTTTTTTGCTGAACTATCTATAATCTTTCAGATGGCATTAGGTGACCCAGGTTACACATTAGCAAGGTGGCTGGCTAGTGCTTGGGGTCATCTGTGGCCTTGGAACTGACATGGCTAGATGTCGAATCAGTGACCTTGTTGGGTGATGTTTGGAGGAAGAATATTTGCATGCCAGGTGTACCCTGGGTTTATTTTTATTTTATTTTATTTTTATTTTTCCCCTTTCCAGGAATAATCTGGAAGTTTCTGTTGTGCGAGATATGTTTTTCTTTTTTTCTGAAATCCAAGTACATTTCAGGAAATTGGAACCAGTGAGTTTCTGGGGGCCATCTATCAGGTGCAATGTCAGAAGATGATTTGTCACTGACCAGCAGGCCCTTTGCTTTGCCTTTTCAAAGCATGGGAGAACTTCAGCCCTGTTTTGTGGTTGGACTGTCCCTGGGAGTTGATTCATGTTCTTATTGCAATTTCTTTTCATACCATCTTGGCATAATGCCTTTGACTAAAAGGGATATTTTTCTAATGCCTCTGCTTTAATTTAGAAACAACCAATCTGATGTTTTCCAACTTCTCTCCAGAGCAGAAAATACACATGCCTCGGACAACAGGGGTTTCTAATGAAAATGCTGACACAGTCTCATTAACGCGAGGGTTTTGAACATCCTGCCGTTCAGTAAAATAGTATTTTTGTGTCCCATAAAATACCAAACATCTGCTTGCAATGAGCAATGGTTTTCTTTTCATCTAATCTGAATGCACCTGGGAAGGAGTGAAACTTGAGATAACACAGATGAAAAGTTTGAAACAAGGCATTTTTATTCGAGAAACACTTTGTAAGCCTAATGGAACTCAGAGCTTAAATTACAAGCACGCTTCAAAACAACATGGTGGCAAAATGCCTTTGAATGGTGCAGAACCTACCGTGAGGTCTGAGAGCCAGCAACAGGGCTGTGAAGTAAGGCTGGTTAGTAAGAGTAAAATAAGAGGCAAAGAGATATACTGTGATTGAAGCTGAGAGGCAAAACTTGTATTTCAGGGTTCAAACTAGAGACCGGGAGTCAGAAGCCAAAGCAGATGCCAAAGCCCAGGTAGACCCAGTGGCAGGACTGGCAAAAGGAGAAGAAAGAAAAGCATGTGTTATTATTAGAATTGCCTAACTAGTCTCCATGCGGTCAATCTTTACCCACCCGAATGATTTTCTATATTGCTACCCGAATCCTTGCAGAAGAGCATATCAGATGATACCCCTCCCCTACTTAAAAACATTCAGTCATTCCCTATCATCTACTGAAAAATGTGTGGTTTTCTAAGATTTTTCACTATCTGAACCAAACCTACTCTTTCAGCCTTCTCAAATACCATTGTTATTCCTGGTACCCTACATTCTATACTTAGTAGTTATAAAGCAGGACCAGTTTCATTTGGAAATCTCTTGGAGTGTTTTTGATTGTCACAATGACTAGAGGATGATAGGAGTATTTAGTGATCAGGAGCAAGGGATGCCAAGTATCTTGCAGTGACTGGAACAGACCCTCACCATTTCAGAATTGCCCCAGCGGAAATGCCAACAGCACCCTTGTTGAGAAACTACAAATTGCTAGCCAAACTGGACTGTTTTCTGTTCTCCAGGAATGACAGTGCTTTCCCAGTAACCCACTGTGGATTCTGCTGTTCCTTCTCCTTGTGATGTTTGCCCATTTGCTCGTTTTTGCCTGTCATATATCTGTTAAGCTTTGAAGTCTAGCTTTTCCATTGCAACCTTTCCTTATCTTCACTGAGAAGTAAGTTCTTCTCCTCTCGCAGAGTTGCTGAGCATCCTGTGGTGTAGTAGAAAAAAGTATTATGAGAATCTTGAGACCCAAATTTTTGCCCTGGTACTGCCATTTGCTAAGTGTATCACACGGGGCAAATGATTTATCTTCTCTGGGCCTTAGTTTCTTCATCTGTAAAATGAGGGAGTTGAAAAAATGAGGGGGTAGAACTATACATTTCCTAAGATTCCTTCCGCTGCTAATTTTCTATGGGTCCCTTATCACATATTTTATTTTAATAGCAGTCTAGAACATCTTTAGATCACTCAACACAGTACCTTGTACATTGTGTGATTCAAATAATTGTTGACCTGATCAGTCCAGAGGACATTATACTCTTTGCCTTTTATTGAAGATAGCACTGGTCATTGTGTAACTTCACTGTACTTAATCCAAGAGGTTTGTATGTATGGGCTGAGAAAAGGGTGAGGAACAGTTTTCTGAGGTCAGTTAATAAGGCAAGGAAGAGCCGTTTTGGAGAATTCTTTTGTTGGGTAATTATTATCATTGTTAAAGCTATATAGAAAAGATCACACACGCTTAATGAAAATCCAAAAGAATGTTGTAATAGGTTTTGTGTTTTGCATTATGTGGAAAAGTCTCTGACAAAGTAGCAATAATTATGAAAGATACATCACATAGCTTTGTAATCCTGTGGTCTGAAACAGGCGGTTTGTCTTAAAATTAGAAGTTTTGTAGGCTTCAAACATGTTCAACTGGCACTTGCCGTGATATGATAGCTCTCTTAGAGATTGGCTGGAATCACATCCATGCTGTCCAGATGTGCATTCACAGCTGTGCATCTACATTATGATGTATGGGCATAATGCAAAGTACCGAGTTTGCATAATCTTTCCCAGATGCAGGGCTTTTCTTAAGCCTTCCTAAAGGGTTGTCACTAAACCTGAGCATCATGGCTTGGCTTCTGTTGGAATCTCAGAACTGTCTCAGCTGTTATCTTCGTGAAGTCAATCATATTATCAACTGGAATTTCTCTAGTGCTCCTACTTTCATTGAAAGATTTGGACACATGCTGAGTTATTGTCACCCAACTTTTTTCTTTTCTTTTTAATAAGTCATAGAAATGTATTACCTAATTGGGATGACACCTAGGATTTTTTTTTCCACTCAGGGCCAATCATCTAACTTGAGACAAAAAGGTGAGTTACATTTTAAGTACTTCCTCCTCCTATCCCAAGTTTAATTAGTAACCTTTTAAACCCTTTTCTTCATTTCTGCCTGCTCCCAGAATAATCTTTGCCGTTCTTCTACATTGTGACCATGTTTTAGGCCAGTGGTTTTTTAAAATGTGCCCTATGTAGCCTAGGGTTTCTTTGGAAAGTTGATAAAAGCACAATAAACATTTCTATAGAAGTTTCTAGATGTTAGGCATGGTCCTAGGCTGGCTGGCTGGCTGGCTGGCTGGCTGACTGACTGACTGGATAGACGGATAGACAGACAGATAGACAGACAGACACATATGCATATATGTTCACATATATATGGGAACCTTGGTGGCGTAGTGGTTAAGAACTAAGGCTGCTAACCAAAAGGTCAGCAGTTTGAATCCACCAGGTGCTCCTTGGAAACTCTATGGGGCAGTTCTACTCCATCCTATAGGATCGCTATGAGTTGAAATCGACTCAACAGCAGTGGATTTGGTTTAGTTTTGGTTATAGGGTCGCTGTGAGTCGGAATCGACTCAACGGCAATGGGTTTGGTTTGGTTTTTGGTTTACACATATATATATACATGTATATAGATATATAGATGGAGCCCTGGTGGATATATGCACATTTATATATACACTCATTTAATCCTTACAACAAACCTATGAGATAGGTACCATTTTACAGATGGAGAAACTGTGGCATGGAGAGGTAAAAACAACTTATTCAATGTAAATGGTAAAGTCAGAGTCTATGCTCTGAATCATTAACCTACACCGGAATAATTGGGATTGGTAGGTGGGAGGGGGCAAAACAGGTGGCCAAGAGGCAAGACTGTGGGTCTCTCAATCCCAGTTTCAACCACATCAACTCTACTTTTATGTTTTATATATTGAGCTTTCATGTGAGTTTTTGTTTGAAGAAAGGGTTTTTTAAAATTTATTTTTATTGTACTTTAGAATGAAGGTTTACAGAACAAATAGTTTCTCATTAAACAGTTAGTACACATTGTTTTATGACATTAGTTAACAACCCACAACATGTCAACATCCTCCCTTCTCAACCTTGGGTTCCCTATTACCAGCTTTCCTGTCCCCTCCTGCCTTCTAGTCATTGTCCCTGGGCTGGTGTGCCCCATCCATTAGTCTCGTTTTGTGTTATGGGGCTGTCTAATCTGGCTGAAGGGTAAACCTCGGGAGTGACTTCATTACTGAGCTAAAAGGGGGTCGGGGGCCGTACTCTCTGGATTTCTCCAGTCTGTCAGGCCAGTAAATCTGGTCTTTTTTTGTGAGTTAGCATTTTGTTCTATATCCTTCCCCAGCTCTGTCCAGGACCCTCTGTTGTGATCATGCTCAGAGTAGTCAGTGGTGGTAGCCGGGCACCATCTAGTTGTACTGGACTCAGTCTGGTGGAGGCCGTGGTAGTTGTGGTCCATTAGTCCTTTGGACTAATCTTTCCCTTGTATCTTGTTTGAAGAAAGGGTTATTTTGTTAAAGAAAAAAAAAAAGGAGTCCTAAAGCCTGGACCTCCTGGGGGTGGGGTATGTATGAGAAATTGATTATTGGAAATGGACCATTTATTCACTCATCCTTACATGAAGTGTGCAAATATTTGCTGAATTTTCCACTTATTTGCAACCTTATGGATGGGCAGACGGATAAGTAGCCAGAGTCTCTTGCGTAAACGACTGAATGGATTTCTCACCCAGATCAGCCGGTATCATAGACAGTGGGACACTTTCAGGGAACTTGAAGGTCAGGAAACCTTACCCCTCCAAATGGGAGCAGGTTAACTATCTTGCTCTATGTACCTGATGTCTGTTTGTCGTAAGATGTGTTTATTACCTACATTAAAAGAACTTATATTCTTTCCTTATTGATGTTAGACATCTTTCTGTTAACCCTCTCACCATCCCACTTAAGATGACAAGTACAAAAGCTGAGAAGCCAGATGATAAGGAGATGATGCCTGAAATTCAAAATGCTGATGCCAGTGTCAAGGCCAAGAAGCAAAGAAGATTTTTGGTAAAGCCGAAAGTCCTAGGAGGCCCTATTGCAGTTGGAACCCTGTTCTAACCAAAGGAATTATATTGCTGGTCCCTGGTCTTAACAGGGTTATCATTTTCTATTCCACAGAACACAGTTCTCCTTACCAATTCTATACAGGTCACTGGATCTGGTGTCTTAGGTAGTAGCATCTATGGGTGTGCTATTTGTCTTTCAGCAGCTGTTTCTCTTGTGTAAATCAGTAGCTGGAGTTAGAGTTGGTTGTCTCACCTTTTTTTTTTTTTGGAAGGTAGTGGTGGTAAGGTGTGCACCATAAGCTCTTTGAAGTTCAGTCAGTACCACGGATGATATGAAGTGCAAGTGCTGCATTTCACAATCATAGGTGTGAATGAAGAAGTCTAAAGAAAGCAATTTCCTCGAAGGCAGGAGTCTAGTTTGATATGATTCTGTGTATAAATAGACCTCTATGTTTATACTCAGTGAATGATAAGTAAATGCTAATTGATAATAACTCGAAAGAATGATATACCTTGATCATCCTCTATTTTAGCTAAATATCCAAGAAGCTTGATGTAATACTCATCACCACCACTATCATCATCATCACCATAGCAACTACAATTTATTAAGCACTTACTCTTTGTCAG
Source organism: Trichechus manatus latirostris (assembly GCF_000243295.1). Classification (NCBI taxonomy): domain Eukaryota; kingdom Metazoa; phylum Chordata; class Mammalia; order Sirenia; family Trichechidae; genus Trichechus; species Trichechus manatus. The sequence continues at coordinate 1,851,041 of NW_004444157.1, forward strand.
GTACCATTCATAATATCATTTAATTATCACAGCAACTCTATTAATTAGATTCTGTTATTACATCCATTTTATGGATGGGGAAACTGAGATTTAGAGAACTTAAGTAACTTGCCTAAGGTTACACAACTACTAAGTGTTAGAGCCATGATTCAAAAGCCAGGGAGTCTGGCTCCAGAACTCATACCTTAACTATTGCACTATGCTGTGCTCTGTTATAAAGAGGAGTACATTGAGGACTCACCTATGTTGAATATCCAAGGGACCGTAGACTTCTGACATGCCCGAATAACTTATTAGAAGATTGTCTTGCACTATAAAGTCCAAAGAAAGTGTTTTAGAGTGGCTCATATATATTTGGAGCTTCCTTTTAAAACCTTGGAGGAAAATATAATATCCCCATCATCCTTGCTTCTTTCTGCTCTGTCTTGAGATTTTTTTCTTATTGAAAATGCTACAGCCTTAAGGAACTCTGAGCTGTGGGATCTCCTAAATTTAACTTTTAATCTAAAGTTGTAATCAGTGCAGCTTTACTCCCACACATTTTCTATTTTACCAACCATATCTCCTCTCCAACAGAGTGTCTGTGCCAGCAATGTTGGGCAGGAGCCCAGTAGGGGGTTGCCCCAGTGTTATTTATCAGTTTATAGGCTGCAGAATCAAAGTATATGTGATAATTGATTTACTCTTCATCATCCTTTGAGGACTGATAACTCAATTAGCATGCCAGATGCTGACTATATATCTCTTTCAAAAAATCCTCAAAGGTGATTTTGTATTTTGTACTAGATAAGGTGTGAGAGGTATTTTTTGTTTATATTTTATTAGAAGTTTTATTTCCTTTGACTAGTCTCAGCAGAAGATGTTACCTTAATAGTTGGATTTCTTTCTTTCTTCTTTTTAATCTGCGTGTTTTAAGAAAGAATGATGATGTTTTGAAGCAGGCAGATGAGGAAATATGAACTAAAAAGTCCTGATGAAATAATTCTGATTCCTAGTCCCCAGATGGGAGAGCGTGTCCATTCAGCTGATTGGCAAGGCTGCTTGTGTTCAACAGCACATATGGCTGGTTTTGGGGAGGGGCCCAAGGGGTAATGAGGGAAGTGCTGATCTGAATCGAAGTTATGATTTTAAGACAGTCGTTTCCAAATGGTTTTAATCTAGCACCATGATCAGAAAAAATGCTTCGAGTGCACATACCTCCATATACATATTATGTACATAAGGAAACACGAAAAATATTGTGGATGTTTAATATTTTCTTCCTGTATCCAAGGAATCTTTTTTATAACCATAGGATGCATGTACCCCACATTGAAGACTACTAAGGAGTTTTACTTTGTGTGACCCTGGGCAAGTCTCCCTTAGATGATGTAGACCTCAGTTTTCCACATGTCATATGAGAGGGACGCACTAAAGTGCGGTTTTGAGTTACATTTTATGCTTATTATTTGAATACCTTTTTCCTAGGGTAGTCCCATGGACCTTAGTTATTATTTCTGGATAAAGTTTTAGCTGCTGCTTTGGGGGCATTTTGAGTCAGATTACTCCTGAAGCATGAGGACTGTATTGTTTGTCCCAGTTAGAAGCCCTCCAATAGCATTTACACATTCATATTTATATGCCTGATTATTTTAATATGGCCAAGGTACAATTTACTAAGTTAGAGTAGTATCAAAATCTGTCTCCCTCATGTGTTTTTCTTTCTCTATTTTCATACAACCTCTTCCCTTCTGTTCTTTGTTAAGCCACTTAGAGACATTCATCAATATAGTTGTTTGTAACAAGGAAAATGTATTTTGTTCAGCCCTCAAGCCCTTATAGGAGAGGCAGTACCAAAATTCAATAAATAAAACTATCAATTATTTGGTTAAGTGGTTATTGGATAAAGATAGATACTGCCTTGTTGAAGATAATCTGGGCTTTAGCAGACGTGTTTATAAGATCTATCCTTGCTACAATTTCCTCATGTTTAAAGCACAGAAAAATATAATTCTTAGTTTTTCTATAAAATATGAAATACTCTGTGCATATTAAATTTTCTTTTCTAAAGTCATGTGAAAGCTACACCCTGTGGATTGCAGAGGCCTAGGGAGAGGGAGGCACTTGTCCCTGGTGCAAGTCCAAGGGGGCACCAGACAAGGCGTGGAATGAGATTCCGAGGTGCCACAAATATGAAAGGCCCTGACTGAGGCAGCTCGATAAGAGGAGGGGAAGGCGTTTCTGCTGACACCTTACTGCTATCAAATATGTATTCATCTTGAAATTGGGGGAAGGGCACAATTTAGAGATTGCCCTGGGCGCTGGAGCTGGGTAAACTAAAAACCATTGCTGTGGAGGTGATTCCGATGCATAGTGACCCTATAGGACAGGGTAGAACTGCCCCATAGGGTTTCCAAGGAGCACCTGGTGGATTTGAACTGCTGACCTTTTGGGTAGCAGCTGTAGCTCTTAACCACTACACCACCAGGGAGGGTTCCTTGAATTGGGTAGGGGAGTGCAATTTATAGATTGCCCCTGGGCGCTTGTTACCCTCACTATGTCCCTGCTGTACTGTAGACAAATGGGCAATCTTGTGCCTATTTGAGTTTTCACACCAAGTCAATTTATGTTATTGGGTAATTTAATAGGTTATTTTTTGGTAGTGTTTTGGGTCGGTGAGACCAATCTCGGCCCTTTCCATGTCCATTATGAAGGCGTTGCAAAAGCACTGAGGGTACCACGGAAGACTGAAAAATAAATGGGTTTATAGCATCAAGAAAACGACTCAGTTATTACGTGTACTCTCGCTTCCTGATATTCCTATAACAATACTGTTATAGTTTTGTTCTACTCAATTATTTTATTTTGCAATTATGTGTTTCCTTGACTGCATTATTAAGTAGTTTTCATTTGTGTGAATGAATTGGGCATTGATTGTTTTGCCACCCAGAATCCATTCACCATTGTTTTTGAAACCATACCTTTATTTCTTCTTGTGATATCACTTCATCCTCCACTCTCAGTTTATGTGCTTTGGGTAGGCACATGATCTAGGATCAAGCCAATTAGAGCCTTGCATTACCCTAGACTCAAAGATTAGTTCAGGGATGGACATGTTACCCAAGTAGAGTAAAAGAGATACAATGAGATTTTAGCGGACCTTCTGGGAAAGAGGTTTGTGTGCTTGTCAATGAGCTTAGAGTTGTGTGAAAGTAAATCTGGAGTTTCTATAGCCATCTTGCAACCATGACAGACAAATCTGAAATGGATGAGGGCAGAGGTGAAAGACAAAGAGTGAGGGGATGGGATCCTGGATACATTGTTTGAGCCACCAATACAGACATACTTCCCTGTAATTTTCCCTTATATGAGCCAATAAATTCTGGTTAAGCCATTTGGAGGTTTTGTTTTCTGTCACTTACAACTAAAATTTTTTGATGACTCCCCTCCCACCCCTAATCCCAGGGTAAGACCCAGGCAATAATTCATATAGCTACCTACAGTGCCAAGTAAATTGTTGTATTTCAACATGGAGAGAGAGAGAGAGAGAGACAATGTGTTTGAGCATTCTGGCCTGGATTAGCAGACTGGGTGAAAATGAGGCCTATTCCCCTCTTTCTCTTTTTACATGGTAATTTATTTCACATTTATTGAATGATGCAGGCAGTGTGCTAGGCACTGGACATTCAAAGTTAAAAGATAATTCAAGTCTGGAGTTTACAATGTAGTACATAAGCCAGTAATTCCAGCAGGGTAATGGGACTATGTCCAAGAAAGATCTGACTAAGACATGAAACTTGAACCCTGCTTTACAGTGTGACTACTAGGCAGCCAAATGGAGAAGGCCATTGCAGTCGAAGGAAATAACGTGAGGCATTTTCTTTAAGAGTTCCTGAGCTTTGAGTGCCTTGTGGGGCTACTGGCAATGTTGGAAGAAAGCTTCGTGTATGGCTAACTGGTTGTTCTTGAGTCCCTGAGACAGTAATTAAAGGGCTGGTACTTATTTAGAAATGGTGTCAGTATCCAAATCTGGGCCACAATGATAGAGTGAGAATTTGGCTTCTCCCTAGAACCCTAACCACATTATCTGAATGTGTATTTGTGCATCCAGCAGGCAGGGAGCCAGTGCAGCACAAAAAAATATGTGTCATAGATGTGATCTCTGCCCTCAAGGAGGGTAAAGTCTGAAATGGGCCACTTTTACAGGAAGTGGAGGAGTGGGATTGAGGTAGCAACATTTACCTATTTAATTGATATGTGACTGGATATTTACCTCAGTTGCAAGTTATAGTTAAGCGTGTTGTGCAGAGTGGAAAGCAAGTAGAAGTACATAATTTGAACAGGGAATGGGGCAAGTGTCTGTAAAATGTTCAGGTGTGTGGTGAAGTAGTCAGCTTACTCTTCTGATAAAATATGACGCCTCAACCCTCCTCCTGATCATGCTGTATTATGTTTTTAAGGTACTAAAGAATGCAATGTTTCCTCCTCACGGGAAATAACAGTTCTTTAACCAGCCATGTTAGAAATCTCACACACTCCCCAGCCCAAGCTGCCAATCTTCCTGCTCCATCACTGCATTCATTTCTAGTTAAATGGCTTTTAATGTGTGCTGAGTGTCAGCAGTCTTCTAGGTGCCCTGGAGGAAGAAGATCTCTGCCTGGGCATTTGTTCTAAAATAGGCATAAAGGTTAGTGCTCAATTGTGAAGATTTGCAAATTATATTTTCAAAATACCTTACCGGCTTAAAGCTAATTTCCAAAAGCTGAGTATTAATACTATACAGAATTCTCATTGACTTCACTAAAAGCTACCTACAATCAGGGTAGATGGTGCTTTAGAATAGAAAAACAGCTTAAAGCAGTAGATGATCAAATGATTGGTGGCAGTTAAAGCACACAGGGGAGCTGTGTTTGGGAATTTTAAAATGTTGAAATCAAAGGGAACATAAAAATAGTAGTAAGGAAATATAGCCTGTTATGGCTTACAGACTATAGATGTGACCAAATTTTGGGAAATCTACCAGTTACAAAAATCTAAATTTAATTTAAAAACAAATAGGGGCAATTAGTGGCATAACTGAGGATTTAGTTAAGGATGGTTCGTTAAAATATGCATCTGCTGCTTTTCAGTGCTAACTTTAATAGCTTATGAACTCTCTGGCGAGGTGGGTAGCAAAGAAACAAAGGTCAAATATTTAGAACTAATGTCAATTGAAAAATGAAGATGAACCATCCCTGCAATTATAATGTGTTGACGGGGAAAAGGATTCAATTTACAATTAGCAAAGCATCTGCATGAGAGGACTCACTTATGTTTTGAAGACCATAAACTCCTGGTTTATGTAATAGCGAAAGAAATAACATGCTAGTTGTATCATCACACAAAATTAGTTAAACCATATTTTAAAAACATGGCATAATTAAAAGAGTTGGTGAGGAGAAAGATAGAACTTAGAAAATAATTTGGTTGATACAAGAATGGGTGTGTGGGATGGATCGGGGTGGTGAGATGGGAGATGTGCCACCGTTCGTCTGACTGCCATGTAGACTTGGGAGGCAGGGGTCATTCTCACTAGAGGCCACTGATTACCTTTGCCCTTGACAAATTATTCATTTAGTCATTCATTTTTACATGTGTTCCTTTTTTCATTCAATGAACATATACTTAGCACTTATGTATGTGGAGGTACATGCTATTTGCGGAGGAAAGGCCAACGAGACTATTGGGGACTGGAAAAAATCAGGACACGTAAAGCTGGAGTAGTGCATAGAAGGAGTGAGTGAATGTGTGCTATTTTGAAACGAACAGCTTAGCTTTGGCCACATTCTTGAAATCTTCCAGTTGTAGTGACATCCTGAAAGTCTCATTAGGGAACAATGCCTTTGGATACTAAACTGGGAAATAGAGAAAGTAGGGTTGCACGCTTGGCTTTGACACCAAGTTAGTTGTGTGACCTTGGGCCAACCCCTTAAGCTTTCTGTGCCTCGTTCTCCTTTTCTATTAAAAAGAGGATAATTCTGTAATGCTGCTTGCCCTAGCTTCACATGGATGAACTCAGGATTAATTAAATAAGTGAACAGTGAGGCACATTAACGCTCCTCAGAGGTGGGCACTAAGTGAGCAGTACGAATAACAATTCAAATCTCAGCAATAGAGCTGTAACTGGGGTTCATTTTAAATGGATCACTTTGTGAAAACCAGGGAGAATACTAATTTTAAAGAGACTTGACAAACCCTTTTGACTGAAGTCCCCATCTAACAAGGCATTTAAATTTGTTAACCAGAGTTTCGAGACCAACATCTCAGTGTTGGTTCCTCCTACTCCTTATCCCCACACTCAAAATGATTTGCAGTTCTTTGATTCAGAAAAGAATAGCTCTGCAATGAAAAGAGAAAAATAAAGAGTAAATGAATGAATGAAATCATATTGGCTTTCTTCTAGCAGGTCGCTGATCCATTAAAAGTACCCCCAAGATGTTGCTTGGATTATTATTTTCTTTTGTCCTTTGTAAAATATAACATTTTTACTAGCCAATTAAAATGGATTTTTATCTACTGAGCACATAGCCTGTTGTGTTACCTTTCCTAAAAATATCATCCTCCTCTCCGTGAACAGGAGAGACCAGATGCCCTCAAACCAAGTTCCAAATTTCCCAAAAGTCTTCTCAGGAAAGAGAAATTTGTCTCTGTGAAGCAGGGGCAGGCAGCCCAGGGGACAGATGGATGTCAGTGAGTGGCCCTAGAGATGATCATTATAACCACCAACCAAACCCAACCTACCTCTTCTCTTCTTCTACACCTTCTCTTCTAGTTTCTATTGCTTTCTTCCCTTCCCTTCCCTTTTCAAAGGAAGAAACCACCAAAATGGTGTATCTAAAGTACTAGTGGCAGAATTGGGTGTGGATCTATAGCTCGGAATTCCAGAATGCTCCTAGGCCTCTTTCCACAGCAATAGATAAATATGCACTTTTTGACAGGTTTGAAGATCAGGAAGAGAATTATAGAGGGGCTTTCAGCTTCCCTTCTTAGAACGATTTGATGGGCTAGGCACACAAGCTCAGAAGCACTGAGAGAAGCATCTCCACACTGAGCAGGCTGGTGTTTACATCATCTTCAGGGTACAAGTAGCCTCTTCACCAATGAAGGCCACTGTCAGATATAATTGGGCCTAGCAGGGCTAAGACATAGGAAAAGAAGGGAGAAATATAAAGGAGAGAAGTACATGACATGGAATGTGGTAGAGTTCTACCAGTGATGGCATTGGAGAGTCACGTAGTGTCCAGACGGCCCTGCTTGCTCAGAATGTTTAGGGATAATGGAAAGTCGAGAATAATGAAGCCCAACACAGTGCCATGTTGTTAGATGCAGTATCTCATTTAATCCCACCAACAATCCAACGGAGTAGGTATTGTTTTTATCACCTCCATTTTACAAAGGGAGAACTAGCCACAGGGAGGTTATGTGGCTTGCCCAAGGCCGTACAAGAAGAATTAGGGGTCAGGTCAGATCTGTCCGACTCCATAACCCTTGCTATTAACCCCACTGTTTCTTTTGTTGCTTAATAATGGGTGGAGTGTAGAAAAATCTAAGTAATAATAAGAAGGCTGAAAAATGTGGTCTGTGATATAGGGGATCTAAGGCAGGGGAGTGTGAAACTAGAGTTGATAGGGAGAAGAGTTAGATGTCAGTTAAAGGGACCTTGGAAGAAAATGTTTGGTGCCTGATATCTTAGTGACTCTTATGTCTTCTTCAATATGAGCAAAGACTAAGTGAAAGTGATAAATTTTCATTTCAAAATGAAAATAAAGTCCTTTTCCCTCTAATGATAGATAAATAGCTGCCTTCAAGTCAACTCTGACTCATGGCAACCTTATGTACAACAGAATGAAACATTGTCCAGTCCTGCATCATCCTCACAGTCGCAAGCATATTTGAGTCCATCTTTGGAGCTATTGTGCTAATTCATCTAACCAAGGGTCTTCCTCACCCTTGCTAGCCCTCTGTTTCATCTACCATGATGTCCTCCTCTGGTGATTAATCCCTCCTGAAGACATATCCATTGCAAGCAATTTGGACAATGTTCTGTTGTGATCCACAAAGTTTTCATTGACTGATTTTTGGAAGTAGATCACCAGGCCTTTCTTCCTAGTCTGTCTTAGTCTGGAAGTTCTGCTGAAACCTGTCCACCATGGATGACCTTCCTAGTATTTGAAATACCAGGGGCATAGCTTCATGCAGCACTGTACAGCAAACTGTGGGAGTAGGGGTTAAATTGATGTAGAGCAGTCCACTGGCCAGAAAACAAAGTCAGACAGGGGTCTATTGGTGAATATAAAAAAACAAAACCTACATATGAACATGAGACAAATCTCCAGAAAAAACAATATTTGTTTGCGCTTGCCTAGCACGTCACAGGATTGCTACCTTATGTTTTCTTCTGGGTGATACCTAAACAATTTATCTGTCTATCCAGTTGTTTAGACAGTTGCTAATGTCCACCTCTGCTAATTCTGATGAGTCACTGCCACTTGGGAAACCCAGGGATAATCACAGGGCACAGCTCAGACTAAGAGTTTGTCACTCTGATATATCTCTCGGACAGAAACAGGACCCCATATGCAGAGACTGGGTAAGCAACTTCCAAGAATGACTGGAGTGGAAGAGGATGCCTGTTTCAGTTACAGTGCTCTTACAGCGTTCTTTAGGCTGTGTGGGCTGCGGTGTTCCAACAGATCTCACTGGAAAGCATCTTTGCATCTCCATTGCACAGTTCTTCTTAATACCATTTCATTTCTAAGACCTGATATTCTTTTCCCACCTCTGCTTCTATGAAACACTCTCTGGCATTGGCAATGGGCAGAATAATAATAATAATGCAACCAGCCTTACCTAAATGACATCTTCCTATTTTTCTCCATCTGCCCTGAATTTTGCATCCTGACAAGGGCTTGACCTTTGGAGAAGCAAACCTCTCTTGGGTTGCTCCTGTGGTATATTTTTATCTCCCAGGTATTTTGGAAGCTATTTACTTGCGCTAATGATTTGCCATCTAAACAGGTCAGTTCTTCACTGATTTATTTTCATCTGCATATTCTATGGAAGCCTATTTGGTATGGACAGAATCACCTATGTTTTGGAGATTCTTTTCCTAGCAGATTTCTATACAGCAGGACTTTCACATCATTTGCAGTGTGTCAAAACTTGAGAAGTTTCCCGATAATGATACAGCAGGAAATCTCAAAGCAAAGCTGTCTCTACTTTTCTTGGATTTCTTTGGTTAGGCAGAGAGATTCCCCTTTATTAACTTAATTGACAAAAACTCTAGCTAGTTTTTTCTACCTCACTGAGCCACTCTGTATATAGCTATATATAACATTTATTAAGCACTTAATGTGAGACACACTGTGTTAAGTGCTTTACATGCACTATCTTTAAAACACACCTAGGACATTATTAGCTCCATTTTACAGATGAGAGAATGGAGGCCTAGAGTGGTCAAGTGCCTGAAGCTAGTAATATGGAAGCTGTGTTTCAAAACCAGTGTGTCTAAATCTAAAGCAGATGTTTTTAAACAGCCCACTGATATTAGTTAGGGTATAGGCTAAACAACTTTAATAAAGGCCCCAAAATGTAGTGGTTTAAATAAGATATATGTTTCTTTCTCTTTGCTGTTATAGTCTGGGTGGGGCAGCTCTGCTTCATAGGACTAATTAGAAACTGATTCCTTCCATCTTATGGCTCCACCTAGCTCTAGGAATGCCCCTCCTCTACATAGTCAAAACTGGATAACTGCTGCATCCGCATTCCAGCCCCCGGGAAAGAGTAAAGAAAGGGTATAGAGGTGAAGTATTTCTTATTTCGAAGGATGTGAAGCAAAAGAAGCATACATCACTTCTGCTCGTATCCCATTGGCTGCTGCTCACATAGCCACACCTAACTGCAAGGGAAGCTGGGAAATGTAGTCTCTAACTGGGAAGGCATGTGTTTGGCCCAAATTGGGGAGGGGTTCTATTACTAAAAGGAAAAAAATTTAAGGGACAACCAACAGTCTGCCACACCACTATAATGCCCGGTGTAATTCATCATCATCCTCTTCCAAGTCAGGTAGAGGGCATCCATAAGATGCTATCTTCTGTGGAGGAGAGAACAGCCTGAAGTCAAATACAAATGGATATTGTAGGTATAAAGGTTCAGGGATGGGGAGCTTCATATAGCAACTGTATTGACTTAAATATTCATGCTAATATTCACTGAGTTTTATGGCCCTTCTTGAGAAGTTCTATTTGGGGACATTGATTATCTCAGTATTTATGTAGTAGTCAAACCTTTGCTTTGTCTGCAGTCATTTTTCAGTTATTCCTCTCGTAATGACAACCTGAACCATCAAGTTATTCTCTTTCTTTCTTTAGATTTGTCGTTCCTAAATATGCATTAGCTCAACATTGTTTTTGCTGAGCATCTTAGGAGAACTGGGACTCTGGAGTATTGGTAGTGCTTTTGATATGATTGTTCTCAGATTTTCTCATTTCTGTATCTCAGTGTGTGTCAGTGTGCAGGCTGGCTGTTGCTGAGGTAGAGGATCAGGAATACGTTCCATGGTTTACAGCAACCCTATTTGAGCCGCAAATATGAATGGTACATAGATGCCCTCCCATGGCAGCCACAGAGACTATGCATTCACAGAAAAGGGTCATTCACCTCACAGAAGAATATGTGATAAAGAGGTTACTAGTGATAGTAAAGAGTCCCTGGGCATGGAGCAAACAATTAATATGCTCAGCTGCTAACTGAAAGGTTGGTGACTCAAGTCCACTCAGAGGTGCCTCGGAAGAAGGGCTTAGCGCTCTACTTCCATAAAGATCACAGCCTTGAAAACCTTATGAGCATAGTTCTATTCTGCACACATGGACAGTTCTATTCTGCACACATGGAGTCACCATGAGTTGGAATCAACTCCACAGCAACTTTTTTTTTTTTTTTTTTTAGGGATAGTGTAGTAGCTTTTCTGGAGTCCCTGGGTGGCTCAACTACTACTGAAAAGGTTGGAGGTTCAGACCCACCCAGAAGCTCCTCGGAAGACAGGCCTGGTGGTCTGCTTTCGAAAGGTCACAGCCTTGACAACCCTATGGAGCAGCTCTGCTTTGCACACATAGGGTCAGTATGAGTCGGAATTAACTCAACAGCAACAAACAACAGCAAGAAGTAGCTTTTCTGCCCTTCCTTCAGGAAAAGTTTATTCTGGGGCCTGGGAATGAAAAGTTCCTCCGCAGCTTGGTGCAAGTGCAAATGCTTTTTCAGAAGAATTTTTAAAAGCCACCCAAGAAACTGGATTCAGTAGGAAAACAGAGAAAATTAACATAGAAGCAGTAAAAAGTGTTCCTCTGTGTGAGTCTCATTTGAGTATAGAAATGAGTAGGTGGGTTATTTAATCTGATATCAAGAGAAATGTGGAGGTGGTAGACTTGAAAAGCATTTCTCTCATTCTCCAGAGCTTATAGGATGGCGTCTTACATACATAAAACTCATTGCTGTTGAGTCAATTCCTACTCATAGAGACCCTATAAGACAGAGTGGAACTGCCCCATCAGGTTTCCAAGGAGTGGCTGGTAGATTCGAACTGCTAACCTTTTGGTCAGCAACCAAGCTCTTAACCACTGTGCCACCAGGGCTCCTTAGATACATACCTTCTTCAAAATCGGTAAGAAGTATTTCCTCTGGAAGCATCACTGAAAGTGACCAATCTTTAGATGGAGATGCCAACCCATTTGTCCAGGTTTCTCTCTATAAACCAGTCAACCAACTCTTTTCTTAGCCTAACGGGGCCAGAGAGTATTCTGCTCACTTGCTTCTCCATCACAAGACCAGTTTCAGAATTAATTTTTACTTGTTGCAACACAGCTTAAATGTCGAGGCTGCCTGTTTAATTGGCAACGATCCCTATTGAATTTTTAACTTATGCTGAAAAAGTGGCTGCTGGTGGCTGTTTTTATGGGATATTTGGTGTTTTATTTTGGCTTAAATCTGTTTTTACTGCTCAAATCTTGTCAGAAGATGCATTATCTCTACTGTAATTTCTACTGCTCAATGTACAGGTTTTCTCCACTATGACAGCTCTGTATCTTCAATGTCAGATACACTGCTCCCAAGTCATACTAGATTTACACATTCTATTATACTTCTATTGAACAGCTCTTAATCTGCTCAGAAGAAAACATGCTACAACCAGCAACTTTTATCCCCTTGCATTTAATGGGAATCTTTCTTGGCAAGGATGGACAATTGTATTAGAAACATTCCAACTAGGTTTAGCCGGTTTTGAACAGATTTTGAAAGGTTAACCCTATGGAAGCCAAACTATGGTTGATACTTTAATATTGCCGTAAGACTCAAGTTCTACACCTGCTCGATGTACTGACTTGCCTCCTCCCCTAATCACCAATCATTTCTAGGAGGCTTGCTTAAGGTAATCCCTGTTTTAGTCACTGGAGGGTGGATTTTATTTACAATGGCATTTCATACTGAAATTGGGTAGCAAGAAACACATGTACTTCCCAGAATAACTTTACTGCATGATCTTATATTGAGTATATTTCAAAGTATGTCTTTTCACTTATGGGACCTTTGGATCTATGCAGCAGTGGGCTGTATTATAATGGGGTTGTTCAGAATTTATTGAATGCTTTTATCTCTGGAGAGACATATCTGAAATTAAGAGGGAAGAAGGCAGTGTTTTCTTTTACAGCTTGCATTCTGAGGTAGGTAATGTCTGCTATTAAGGCCAGTTCTTTTTTCTTATTGCTTCCACTCTCGTAAGGCAATGTGAACATGAAGTAACAAGAGATGGGGACGGAGACTATTGCCAGTGTCCTGATTTTTACAGTGGGGATAATAATAATGCCTGCCTTGCAGGGTTGTAGTGATGATGAAATGAATATAAAGGTTGTAAAATATATTCAATAAATGGCTAGAGACGGTGGAAGCTTCTGAGGAGAAAGTCGACTCTAACTAACTTTGGATGATCCACACATCACCCTTCATGTGTTTTCTGATCTTTCAATCTCTGTTTCTCTCTGTCTCTCCTTTGAACACTGTCACTTGCCTTTAATTTACATGTATTTGGGGCATTGAGTCTTCTTTCTTTACTCTGGAGTTACCTAGTACTTCTTTTTATGTCTTCTTGGACATTACCCAGTGCACATCTCTAAACATCTGGAATTGTGCTCAGAAACCTCTTATCCCTGAAGGTCCCCATAAGGCTTAAGCAGTAACCAGAACAGAGGCAAAAGGGAAATTGTGAGAAAGAGGAAAGGAACAAAAAATTTAGAAAATCACCATTTATGTTGACAAGACAAGCTTTTTATTGAGCATTTCTTTTATGTCTTGCACTGTGGTGGAAGTGGAGGAGGTTCTCTGTCCTTCAAGGATTATCTCTCTCTTTTTTTTAAGTGATAAATATTTTTAGACTTGAAAAAAAAAAATCAGAGACCAGGTACCAGGTTATATAAAAGCAAATCGTAGGACAAACCAGTTCCATTATAATTATAGCTGCTGAGTATGACATCCTTGTAATGTAGCACATGCTAAACTAATTTAGCACATGCAATAATTTAGCAGTGATGGGCTGCTAACCTAAAGGTTGGTGGTTCGAGCCCACCCAGAACTTCTGGAGAAGAAAGTCCTGGTAAACTGCTTCCGTAAAGATTACAGCCAAGAAAACCCTATGGAGCAGATCTACTCTGTAACACATGGGGTCACCATGAGTTGGAATCCACTTGACAGCAGTGAGTTTGTTTGTTTGTGCTTTCTCTGGGATGGGAAGATAGATACCAAACCCAACCCGGTGCTGTTGAGTCAATTCCGACTCATAGCTACCCTATAGGACAGAGTAGAGCTGCCTCATAAGATTTCCAAGGCTGTGATCTTTACGGAAGCAGACTGCCACATCTTTCTCCTGCGGAGAAGCTGGTGGGTTCAAACTGCCAACCTTTCTGCTAGCAGCTGAGTGCTTAACCACTGCATCACCAGGGCTCCTGGGAAGATGGATGGATTATTTCAACTACTGTAATATGGTTGGGCTTTGAATGGTAGTGCTATCTGTCCTCTCCTTTCTCATTCAGATTCTTCTTCTTTCTGCCCTCAACATTCTGACCTTGCATCTGCCTTTAGTTTCACAGTCCTTACTCCTTTTTCGTCCCTTAGCCAATCCCCACTGTTAGCATTTTGAATACCATTGACTTTACAAGGTACCTGTTTCTATAGCTCAGCAGTTCTACCTTGTTGCAGCTGCTGTAGCACTTACCTCTTATCTCTTTCAAAAGGAAAGGTGAATCTAAGCAGTGACTCTGGCAAAGCAAACTACTCAGAAGCTGGCTTGATGTTATCTCAGAGAGAGCTTTGCTTAGTTTGCAGAAGCAAATGTCATGCATGCCTCCATGTTGCTTAGTATGATTTGTCACTTGGGATTCTGAGGCATTTTATATGAGGCCCTGACTAGTTCGACTCCTCATCGGAATGCACTGCGATTTGTTCACTTCAAAGCCACTGGAAGCAGAGGGCATTCACTTTGATATCTGCTCTTTGGAAGCAGCCCATTAATACTGTACTTGACATCAGGTTCTTAATGGAATACTTTCCTCTTAGTTCTTTTATCCACAGTCAGATGGCCTAGTTCAAGGTAGTGCCAAGCCTAAGCTGTTTTCCTTTTCCCTTTTGACAGTCACCATAGGCCCTTGCCTGTTTCTAGTCCACAGAGCCTCTCTGCTCAAGCACCAGTAACTGTGGTGCAAAGATTTGAGTGGGGCCAGCCCCACATAGCCTTATTGGTCTCCCAGGACTTGGCTACTCTCAGAGGTGCCTCACTAAGCTACCCAGTGGTCTCATATCCTCTGCCTCTCCCCCAATCAAAACCTGTTCCAAACTGCTTCATTCCCACTCATGAAAATGACTTCTAATAATAGAAGCTGTCGAGTCAATTCTGATTCATAGCGATCCTACAGGATAGAGTAGAACCACCCCATAGAGTTTCCAAGGAGTGGCTGGTGGATTTGAACTGCCAACCTTTTGGTTAGCAGCTGAACTCTTAACCACTATGCCACCAGGGCACCATCATACAGATAAAACCTATCATATGCCAGATGCTAAGCTAGATATTGTATATATATTGTATATACATATATTATGTCAGTGAATCCCTATAGAACCTCTGTGAGGAAAGTGGAAACGGAGGCTCTGAGAGCCTAAATGACTTGCCCAAGATCCTGTGGCTAGGAAATATAGAATCTAAGACTGGTAATAGCTTAAAATTGTAGCCCTCATGGATTGCAACTAGTTTTAAAATAATCAATTCATCTGTTCATTATTTTCAGGCAACAAACATTCTTTAGCATGTTGGGATACAGATTAAAAAAAACACAGTGTCTGCTCTCATAGATATCAAATATAGTGGGGGAGAAAAACAGATAAATGAAATTCATGAGGAAAAAAAAAGATCAGAAGCATATAGATGGTGCTATGAAAACCCAGAGGTGAGGCACTTAACCCAGCCGGGGAAGGTTATTTAATTTATGTTGTAAGAATTCTCTCTCTCTCACACACAGACGCCCATACCTATATCCCTAAATTAGTTAGGTCCTCTTTCTTCCTTTGTACTCCATTTGCATAGCTCTGTCATAGCACTTACTCATTTGATTCATTTATTTAATGACAGTCTATTGAGTATCTATGCTGTAATAAGCACTGTTCTATGCTCTGGGAACAGAGCAGTAAATAAAACAAAGTCTCCACCCCTTTGGATTTTACCTTCTAGTGTAGAGACAGACAAGAAACCAATAAATGAATGGCTATAGAATAAAATGTCAGGTGGCAAAAAGCGATGTGAAGGGAAATATAGCAGAGTGAGGAGCTGGAGAGTAACGTTGTTTGGTGCTTTTCAGTTGATTCTGACTTTTAGCAACCCCATGTGACAGAGTAGAATTGCCCCACAGGGTTTTCTAGGCTGTAATCTTTATGGGAGCAGGTTACCAGGTCTTTTTCCCGTGGAGCCACTGGATTGGTTTGGACCACCAACCTTTCGGTTAGCAGCTGAGCACTTAATCGTTGTACCACCAGGGCTCCTTGAAGAATGAGAGAGGGTGCTATATTATAGGAAGAGCTCTCTGAGAAGGTGACACTTCTCATGCTGCATTGTCATTATTTGTTTACATTTCTGGCTCCTCTTTGAGACTGTGTACTTGCAGAGGTCATGGGCCTGCCTTTCCTTTGTATCCCCAGAGAAGAGGACCCTGGAGGTTGGGGTAGTGACCAAAGTGTGGTTGGAGTGATTAATCAGTGAGTCTGGAAATCTCAAGAATGAACAGCAGGTGATGGGGGAGTTAAGGAGCTAGAGTGCTAGGAGATTGTGATCAGATAATAGAAGATTTAAATTTAAGATTTAAGAGATTAAACAATTCCTGATGGTTACATAGAGGATTTGTGTGTGTGTGTGTTGTGGGAAGGTTAACTGGGTGGGGTAATCATTACCATTACCCATTGATGTCTAATCAATTCTGACTCATAACGACTGTATAGGACAGAGTAGAACTTCCCCATAGGGTTTCCAAGGCTGTAAATCTTTACAGAAGCAGACTGCCACATCTTGCTCCCTTGGAGTGGCTGGTGGGTTCAAACCACTGACCTTTCAGTTAGTAGCCGAGCGCTTTAACCACTGTGCCATTGGGGCTCCTGGGTGGGGTAATTGAGTTGAGTAGCTCAAGACACTGTGAGGCTAGGACAGTTGTTCTCAAACTTGAGGGCACATTATAATCAGCTAGAGAGCTTTTAAAAGTGAGACATAGGGGTCTTACTCTGAGAGATTCTGATTCAGGACGTCTGAGCGGGTTCCAGGAAAGTTGTGTTTTTAAATAAGCTTCATAGAAGGTTCAGATGCAGAAAGCCAAGATTGAGAACCACTGGACTAGGGTGTTAGAAATTCGATTCATATGGGTTTTAAAGTTATGCAAGATGATGCCAGGATTGGGGTGGAAAGAACGCTCATGAGTTTGGTGTCTTGGTTCTCAGTGAATCTCAGAAATGACCAGAAATCAGTAGATGTCCGTGGCAAGAAGCAGGAGAGTATGGTGGACCCACATAGGATGAGTTTAGAAAAGGAGGGAGTTTACATGCAGATTAAGGAGTGATCAAAGCCTTCCACCAATCAGAATCTATGTAGAATTTTATGCATCAGCTTGTAATTTGAAGTACTTTGCACGGAAGGAAAGCCTGAGTATCATACCTTGCTTGATATATCTGAAATCATAACGATAAGCAGTAGTTTGCTCATCTAGATGTGTACGATCAGTCCTGGGTTTAGGAGACAGATCTCAGCTCCATTTCTGCGTTTCGGACAGACCTTGGGCAAATAGCTTGGGCATGCACCTGTAAGACAGGTCTGCCTTTGGCAAAGAAAATGTGGATAAAGCCTGTAGAATTTTCTCTGAGAGTTTCTGGACGTAGTAATGTACATGGCAGCAACTCAGAGCAATTTATTCAGCATCAATTATATGCAAAGTGTTTCTGCACTCCCTGCTGAGAAAGAAAAGTTACTTTCTCCTGAAAGCAGGTTGTGAGGAAAACAGCAGTTAGATGATAATACTGGTTCATTGGGTTCTGAATATTTGAGGTTTGTGGTATATTGACTAATTGTAGTTTTAGGATAAAGATTACTGGGAGATTTCACTCAGCCTGTGATTGTTTTTCCCTAGGCTAATAAAACCCACAAATTTACAGGCCCTGCTTTAATAACAAAAGAATCACGTGTATGGTCCCATAATTTTATTAATATGATCACCATCATCATTATTATTTACAGTCTTGGAAATAGCTGGGGGTTTTAATGTTAGACAAGCCTGGGTTTGATTTCTGGACCTGATATTTAGTGTTGTGCCCCATTAGGCAACTTTGGTAACTCCTCTGGGTTTCAATCCCCCCTCTGTAAAATAGGGGTAGTAATAGTTTCTTTACACTATTGTTAGGATTAAATGAGACAGTGTATGTAATACACTTGGCACAAGTAGGTGGCTCAATAAAATTCAATCCCGTTTCCAGCCCTTCTTTGTCCAAGAGATAAATCTCACTGTAACAAGTGAAGACTCTTAATATTGGAACTATGAATTGGACTCTAATTAATGGATTTGCTAATCGTCATCCCCTGTCAATGAAACAGTTGTTGTCTCTGGCTTCTGTATGCACTTGCTACTTGCCTGTCTTAGAAAGTATTTTAATGAGAGAATGAACACTAAGTGATAGCTAAAATGTTGATTTCTGGAATGAAATGTGAGAGAAAGTAACCACTCAAGCTGCATTCTTCTCTTATTTGTTAAGTATCTAAATGGTGAATATATAGCTATTTAACAAATATGGAAGAAATATGCCTTGTAAATTGCAACATGACTTTGGCATATGACTTGGGTAATCTGATTTTCAAGATCTGCGTGTAAATTTCAAGTCAGAAAGGTACCATTTCTAGTTGCAATTAAAAACAAACAAACAGAACCAAAATATGTAAAATGCTTTGACTGTAAACTTTAACAGTTATTAATTTATATGGCCACAGGCACTTATGTTTGCAAAGCCATCCCCTTAAGAGCTGAGGTTAAACAAGTGAGTGGCATGAGGTATAAATGAATTGAAAATTGCCTTCTGTTCCAGCCCAATGCAATGGTCTGTGTTTTGTAATGAGCCCTAGTTGGCGAGGTAACTCATGTCACCAGGAGGAGCTCTCCACAGACTGCTCCATTTGTCACTGCTGTCTGAAGGACACAACTGGATGGGGAAGCTGGCACTCTGCAGAATTTTTATGGTGCTGCATGCATGCGGTGGCCTCCCTTATCAGACTGTAATTCAATAATAAATACAAAAAAAACCTGTGTTTAAATAATGCTAGGGTTGTGACACAACCCAACCAAAACTAAGAGAGTTAATGCTGATGCGGGGATATTAACTTACCCAGGATAAAGGTTGGGAGAGGGGAAGGAAAGGATGGATGCTGGGAGAGAGTCTGTTCGTGTTCATCTGCATGGGTATTTGTTTGGAATGCTTTGGTTTGTGTCATGTGGCTCATTGTAGTGATTTTTCAACTTGGCATCTCTTTATTTTCCATGTTCTCACCCGCCTTTTAAAGAGAGATCCCAAAGCATAAAGGATGACCAGAATCATTACAAGAATTTTGTTGCAATATAGAGTGGGTGCAGCCATTTGCCCTCAGAATGGGCACAATGATTAAAAGGTGAATGATTTCAAGGAAATTACTGGGACATAGATCAGTTGGGAGAATGGAAGGATTCTTTAACCTTTTTTTTTTTTTTCAAAAGGAAAACTGCTTTATTGCTTTCTGTTAATATAATTCTAAAACTTTAAACGGTACGGAAAGGTATAAAGAAGAACGTAAAAATCACTGATTATAATCCCCTCCCCCTCACATCAGAGATAACATGTTAACATTTTAGTATATACACTTCTGCCCTGTCTGTAATCTTTGCACAATGGTTTATTTTCATTAGGAGAAATTTCTAGAAATGCAATTCACACTTAAAAAAACTTGTAATTACTATAGAGAAGGGGTCCTCCCAGAAGGCAGTGCTAATTTACACTCCACCAGCAGTGTGAGAAAGTGCAGAGGGAAGCCAGTGGTCACCATTTATTAAGTAACCACCACATGGTGTCAGGCACTGCTCTAAGCACTTTTCATTCATTAAGTCATCTAATCCTCACAACAACCCTATTACCAAAAAAAAAAAAAAATCCATTGCCATGGAGTCGATTCTGACTCATGGTGACTCCAGGTGTTTCAGAGTAGAACTGCTCCATAGGGTTTTCTTGGCTGTAATCTTTATAAGCAGATTGCCAGGCCTTTCTTTCGTGGAGCCACTGTGTGGGTTCAAAATGCCAACCTTTAGATTAGCAGCCGAGCTCAAACCATTTTCGCCGCCCAGAGACAAACAACCCTATTAGACGGGTGTGATTAACATCCCCATTTTATAGAATAGGAAATTGAGGTTTAGAAAGGTTACATGGCTAGTCATGAGGCTGAACCAGAATGTCACATCAGGCCTTAGCTATAGGAGAAAGGAGTAGCTTGTTTTTTGTTTTTAATACCAGGGCCCAAGGAGAAACAATCAATAAAGGAAGAAGTAAGGAGTCCAGTGGGTAGCAAAGAGCCAGGGGAGTACCCAGCAGCTGTGAATCTTCAAATTTAGGAGTTCTAGGCAAAGATGTCCTTGTATTTTGTTAATGAAATAGAGCTTCCTCTCCAGTGCTGGGCTTCTTGAGCTGAATTTGCACCAATGAAGAGGTAAAATATAAAGATAGATATAGACACACTTATGTCTATGTGCAAACACATACACACACACACACATACACGTGGACTACTGGCAATGAGTGCCCCCTTTCTGGTTCTCTCTCTGCTGTCTCTTTACTATTTTTTTCTGCTCAGACCAGAACACCAGGAGAAATAGTGATCTTTATCAAGTGGGCTGCTCTAGCAATTTTCCAGCATTAAACTGGAGTGAGGAACCCTGGTGATGCAATGGTTAAATGCTCGACTGCTAACCAAAAGGTTGGCAGTTCCAACCCACCAGCCGCTTTGCTGGAGAAAGAACTAACAATCTACTCCCATAAAGATTACAGCCTAGAAAACCCTATGAGGCAGTTCTACTCTGTCACATGGGGTCGCTAGGAGTTAGAATCGACTCGACGGCATACAACAACAAATGGGAGTGGGTGTATCAATATTCATAAATGCAGTGCTGGATAGAGAATTGAAGGTCTCTCATTATAGTCCGCCAGCACACTTTGTGAAATAGCAGAACGTGTAAAAAACTGTGTGTGACCGACCTTAGACTAGTCACTTTCCCTTTCTGGACCTCAGTTTCCTCCCCTCCAAAAGAAGGCAATGGGACAGAATGAAATCCGAGGGCCTTTTGAACTCTAAGAGTCTCTATCTCTAATTTTAAGCAGTTCCTAACAGCTCTAACTTTGGGTTTTTCTCCTGGACCTCTGATTTTTTAAAGTTCTGTACCCTCTCAGGATTGTTAACCTGTAACGAGTCTAGTGTTGCTAGAAATTGTTCTGTGGAAGACTTTGGATGATAAAAGAGAAGTCACTACATATAATGTAGGAAGTGGGAACAATTAGGCAGGCCTCTATGGTCCTAGAAGAGAACTCATCATAGTATCTTTGAATGTTCAGCATAACAACGACCTCCAGTAAGATTGTTCAAGTCACTCATTTTTATAAGAGTGACTGGGGCACAGAGATATTAAGTGATTTTTCCCAAAGTCACACATCTAATTAGTAGTAAGGAGAAGACAGAACCCAGATCTCGTAATCCTTTGTCTAGAGTAGGGTTTCCCAAAGTGCATTCCACTTGACAGAAGTCTCTTAATACACTCCAGGTTGGGGTGGAGACACAGGGAGAAGGATTCTGAGGTCAAATAAGTTTGAGAAATGTAGCCCTGTCTAGGGAAGCCACGATGCACATTGAAGACTCTGAGGAGTCCTGCAGTATAGAAACTTGTCAACTTTGTTTTTCCTACTCAAATACATTGAGTAAGGATGATGAGGATGACAATAATAGTAGCTTCCACTTATTGAATGCTCCCTGTGTGTGCCAGGCACTGTTCTAAGTCCTCACATACGTTGACACACTTAATCTTCACAACAGCCCTATGGGGGTTATCATCATCCTCATTTTTTTTTTCCAGAGGAGATAATCGAAGCACTGGGAAGATGACACAATTTGGTTACACAGCTAGTAAGGGATAGAGCTGGAAAGCCTGGGCTCTTAACCAGTATGCTAACCTTACAAGGGAACCCTTTTTCCATATAATGCCAGTAAATACTCTATGGAACCAGTGTTCTATAGAACGTGTGTTGGAAAATACCACTTTAGTATTGTTTCCAGTAAAATGGGGTTTGATAAAATATCATAGAGTGCTAGAATAGCATAACTGGAATGGACAGTAGAGTTCATCTTATTTAGCAGAGGAGGAGTTGGAGGCTTAGAAAGAGAGTCTCTGGCTTCAGGGGTGTGGCAGCTGGAACTAGGCACCAGGCTTCTGCTTCCTAATTTGTTTCCTGATTTATTTACTAGAATTTCTTGGAAAATGGAAGGAAGAGAAGGCTTGAGATTCTTCACTGTGAGATTTGAGGGCCACAAGTATTATCCCCACCACCACAAACACACACATACAGTTTATAGAAGGTGACAACAAGACACAAGAGCTGCAGAGGAGCAGCTGGATGCGCAGGTAGGAAAGGAAGCCATTCGTGCAAGGTAGTGTTAGGACCTTATTCCTAGTGTCCCCAGCATAGAGTAGCCACTAAGCACATTTTTGTTGAGTAAAGGAAAAAACACACCACTAACATTATTATAGCATTTTATGGCTTAAAGAGCACTTTCGTAGCCATTTTTAGTGGTGCAGTAGGAAAGACAGCAAAGAGCATGGGTCTGAGGAAGGGGAAAGTGTAGTAGTAGAAACAAAGAAATGATTGGCTGATAGTTGTGGAAGTTAACAGAGGAGTCCTGGAGTTATTTGGAGATTGGGGACCTGGCCATGATAATCAGCTTGTTTAATCTTCATTTATTTTAATTTATTTAAAGGATACCTCCAAAGTCCTGCAAAGAGGAAAGAAAGGAAAATTATTAAAGGATTTTTAAAAAAGTAACAGGGACCTTTCAAACTGGTTTCCATCCATCAATGAGGAGAATTTGCTTTAATAAATACCCAAGAGAAGCAAGGCCATAAATGAGGTGTTACTAAACCAGTCTCATATTTTCTCCTAGTCATAATCAATTAAAATTTTGAAAGCTTATAGCCCCATTGGATGTTGGGCTTGTTAAGATCTCAGCCTCTTATTTGGGGGTGATTGGAGGTCATATTTTACATTTCATTTTTTCCAGTTGGGGAATTATGGGATTGGCCACTGAGGAGTTCCGTTGTTCCAGCTGTTAAAGCCATTTGTGGGCTTCTTGAGTGGCTCAGGCTATGGACTGCCATTGTTTTCATATCTCGATTTGCTCTTTGTTGTTCATAATTCAAGTTGGGAGTGCACTAAATGATATGTTCCCTTCATAAGGCCCATTGAGAGGCTAAAAATCTGTTTTTCTGCCTCTAGACTTTAAATTCATGAGGACATGAGGGCAAGCCCATGTCAGTAGTCTTTACCATTATATTACATTGTTTACTGGGACACAGTATGTGCTCAGTAAATAATTGTTGAATAAATAAATGTTCTGTAGTGGAAGGAATGTGGGTTTTAGGCAGATTCTTTGTAGTGAAAGTAGAAGAGCAAGGTTTGTTGATGATGATTATTATTATTTTTTTTTTGTCATGATCAAAACCGAAAAACCAAACCCGTTGCCGTCAAGTCGATTCTGACTCATAGGGACCCTATAAGACAGAGTAGAACTGCCCGATAGGGTTTCCAAGGCTGTAAATCTTTACAAGAGCAGACTGCTACATCTTTCTCCCTCAGAGTTGCTGCTGGGTTCAAACTGCTGACCTTTCAGTTAACAGCCAAGGCTGAACCATTATGCAACCAGGGCTTACTTTTTTTGTCATGATAATTGGGTCAAATCTGCAAGACCTAGAGAAGCTAATTAGTTGCTGTTTAGGTTATATGACTGCTGTTTGGGTAGGAGGCACAGTTGGATGGTAGAAATGATAGTTTTCGAACCAGAATCTCTTAGTGACAACACATATTAGATCAGTGAATGTCTGGTGAGTTGAATTGAGTAGAGGGGAAGTAATAGCCTATATTTGGATTTTTAAAACAGCAGGTATTTATCAGCCCCTCCTCCACCACCATTATACAGATGAGGAAACCCAGGGCCGGTGATTTAAGGTAAGCACCCCACTGGTTAATGGTACAGATGTGACTCTGAGGTAAATGTGCTGGTGTTCTTGTCACCACCTCTCACTGTTACCTCTAATCAACAACGTGAGGATTTGCCTTGGAGATGCAGCCCTGTTTCTGTGCTGGAAAATATGACAGGAGCTTTCTGTAAAATTCTTGATGGGCAATGAGCCGTTGCCTAACCTACATGTAGACCAGGGTCAGCTGCATTTGGGAAAGTCCTACCAAGGATGCATGTATCAACTTTTTGTCCAAGCTCAATAAGTATTAGAGGAGGGACACAATCTTACCAGGTGTTTACTGCCTACTTCTTTGGGTATAGGCAGCATAGAAGAAATATGAAAAGTAGAGAAATGTTCCATGCCTTTCAGGAGTTTGCAGTTTTACACAGGAGATAAAACATAAGTGCCTGGAACCTGCAGAGAACAACAGTCTAATACAGAAATGCTGGGAGTAGGGCACAGTGTTGAAGTGGTGCTGGAGTTTAAAGGAAGGAGGAATCAGCAAGTAAACTTTTTGCCATGACAAAATGTTGGATTTTGAGAGTAGACTTCAAGGTTGTCTTTTTGCTGCAGCTCCCTCACCCTTCCCATTCACACCCCTTTCCAACAAATTCAGAGCTTAATTAAATAAGCAGTGCTCCTATCTCTACCACTAACTTATTTTGTTGATTTCCTACCCCACAGTAACTCCTCAGGAAAACAGACGGGTGATGGGGTTCATCATATGATAAATATTTGGATGTCTACATTTGGGGATAAAGATTTTTGTACATGATATTATGGAAATAGGCGAGCTTACTTTGGGAACATTGAAAAAAAGCAAGCTATGTTGTGATGGGTGTGGAGGGATTTATGCTGTCCTTGATATAACAGTTTTATGTTTTCATGAATATGTGTCTATGTGTAAGTAGTATTTCCATGAGGGAATAGGTGGATGGAAGTGTTGATAGTGCTCAAGTTTTCCCCAGTGGAAAGAATTAATGCATATTTTCCCTTACAACTCAAAACACGCAAAGTATACTTGAAGTAAAATGTCTTTTCTTGAGCTACAGAGTAGTTTCTCTGTAACCATCTTTACTTTCCTCTTTTCTTTATTTTGGTGATTTAGCATATCCCATACTAGCCTTTTCTGGCTCTGCCTTAGGGCCAATTCTTTACTGATATCCAGATGTTGCAGGATGTGGAATGGTTTAGAGACATGATGGAAACATGGACTTTGTTTTCCTACTAGCCCTTCCAGAGGAGCCCTGGTGGTGCAGTGTTTAAGAGCTTGGCTGCTAACCAAAAGGTCGGCAGTTCGAATCTACCAGCTGCTCCTTGGAAACCCTATGGGGCAGTTCTACTCTGTCCTATAGGGTTGCTATGAGTCGGAATCCATTCAACGGCAATGGGGCTAGCCCTTCCAAATGAACATACCTCATAGAGATGTGTAAAGTGGTTTTGTGTGGGGATTGGGGAGTGAGGTTCCGTTCTTCAGAAATGAGTCAAATGTTTCAGCATTCTGTCCTGGAGCATGGTGGGTAGAGGGGGAAAATACGTTCCTTTGTGCCTTTGCGCCTTACCAGACTGACTTACATCAGGGCTGCATACCACACGTTCTGAGCTCATGTCACTGCATAAAAATAGGTTTTTTTGGACCCCAGAACTAGATTTAAGAGCAAGTCAACTCCAAGGAAGTTCTGAGCAGAGCTGAGAAGAAACCATTTATTTTCATGGGCGGGGGGGGGGGGAAGACCTACCCCCATACTTTTTTTTAACTTCACAATTGGCATTTTCCTAGCCCGTAAATCTCAATTCCTCAAAATTTGAAGCTAATATCGTGTGTTTCTTTTTCCTTTCAAAAATGTACAAATCTTAGCAATAAAATGTGATGGATTAGGTTATTAGAAAAGGAAGCAACTGTGGCTTTTCAGGGCCCCGCCTTGAGGAACTGTTCTGTTATTTGGCTCTCTCCAGGAGTGCAAATTCCCTCCTTGTGAACCATTAGGTGATGGGGTATGTATACATTTATCTGCTGTAAAATTACTCTAGTTACGTTGGGGACTCAGATGTGCTCCTGCTGCTGGGACTTAGCAGTCTGTGTGAATAATTTGTGAGAACAAATTGCTCCTGTTTTTGTGGAACCTGCTAAAGTCTTGTCCTTCCTAACAAAGGAGTATGTCATCTTCAGGGTCCTCACTGAATTATGTGGGCAAGTAGTGTTAAAACAGATGAAAATCTCAAGTTCCTATGGTGGGTTCAAAATCCAGGCAGATGGCTTAACAAAAGATTAAAAAAAAAAAAAGACTAATGAAGAAGTCTGCACTGTATGAGAGAACCACACCAGGGAAGGCATTTGACTGAATTCTTGCTTTCCTCTGTGTAATGTTGACTTCATCCATGGATGTCACTTCCATTAGAACAAAACTGGTCCCTGTGACATTTGTAGGGAGAAGACCAGACAGGGAATTGGGAGACTCAGGTTCTAATTCCATCCCTGGCTAAGTAACCTTGAGAAATTCATTGCACTTTTGTTTGTGTGTGTGTTTTATTTTCCCTGTCTATGAAATGAGGGTAACAATACCTTCCCTAGCTATTTCACAGGGATGTTGTAAGAATGTAGCAAGGAAATGAGTGGTTTAGAACCTGTTGAAAGATGTAAACAAAAGTGATACTCAAAAGGATGGTGTGCATATTATTATTGCTTAATATTTTTGTAGCTCTTCAGAAATAAGCTCTTTGGCACCTTTGCCCTGAGAAAGGATGAGATTGATGTGAGGCATTGTGATAGATGTTGTGGGAAATAATAAGTAGGTAATAATACAAAGAATAGGAGGACCTAGAAAGACACTATGGAGCCCTGGTGGCACAGTGGTTAAGGGCTCAGGCTGCTAACCAAAAGGTCGGCAGTTCAAATTCACCAGCTGCTCCTTGGAAACCCTATGGGGGAGTTCTACTCTGTTCTGTAGGGTCGCTATCAGTCAGAATCGACTTGACGGCAACGGGTTTTTGCCTTAGAGAGACAATGGACCTTTCTGGAAGGGCTGAGCAGCTGAAGAGAAGAGTAGTATTCATGGGAGTAGTATTCATGGGCTGACCCAGAGAGTAAAGAAGGTTACTGGGTTTCTGATCTATACCTTGTCCAGTCATGGAAAGGAAAGTACTCCCGTGCTTCCAATGAAAAACTCTGCTATCAGAACCAAGTAATGGTTGAGTATGCAGCAAGAGAGAGCAGAGGGAAGATATCTTCACAGAGGAGGCTAGCGTTTAGGTTAAAGCCAGGAATGCAAAAGCTTGGGGTAGGGAAGAAAGTTTTTCCCATTTATTCTCTCCCCTACAGATTTTTAAACTATCCATCCCTCCATAAAGACCAAATATCATTTAAAGAAACCTGCTACCTGCATTATAATGATCTCCTCAGCCCCCAAAGCAATATTTGTTACAACAGAATTATAGTATGTCCAGAGGAGTTTGTACTTCCCTATGATTTGGTACAAGGTAATATAACCTGTGTGATGAAGGGGGATATCTGACTTGTGAGAGTTCTGCCTCTTTTTATCTGCCTGTCCCCACTCCGCCCTCCCCCACCCCCGTCATAGACTGAATTATGTCCCCCAAAAAATGTGTGTATCAATTTGGCTGGGCCATGATTCCCAGAATTGTGTGGTTGGCCTCCATTTTGTGATTGTAATTTTATGTTAAAGAGGATTAGGGTGGGATTGTAAC
>NW_004444157.1:1878762-1919825 GCF_000243295.1 Trichechus manatus latirostris
ACTTGTAGCCTACTGGACTGTGAGAGAATAAACTTCTCTTTGTTAAAGCCATCCACTTGTGGTATTTCTGTTAGAGCAGCACTAGATGACTAAGACACATTTCCACCCCCCCCACCCCCCGCCATGCCACTGAAAGCAGGGTTGAAATGACAAGGGCAGTATTTCCCAAAGTGTATTCTGTGGAATAGTAATCTCTGTAGATTTTTTTTTTCCAGATAAAGGGGTACCACGGTCAAATAAATTGGAAAATGTTTCATCCGATGGTTTAATCTAGGAAATTCAGTATTCATAGGATAGTGAAAGCTTTGAGAAGCTTAATGGTAAAGGGATCTGTTAAACTTTGTTTAACCCAGAATTTTATAAACTAGTTTCCTTTTGGAAGTCCCCTTTTCATATAATACCAACTAGCATCCCTTTTGTTATATGAAAGGCTTCTTAAAGAGGCAGATTCATTCTCTAATACAACCATAATTCAGGTAGCTATGGCATGCAGCAAAGCCTCAGGTAATAGAATGCAGTATTGCTGGTTAGCCTCCTCAAAAGTTAAAATCATTTCACTAAGACAAAGATACAATCATGCCAGTGATGCTTTCTGCCCAAATAAACTACTATTAAATAGGATAATTTGACAACTTCTCCATTATGAGATAGCCAAACAATAAAAGCAGCCAACACCTCTTACACACTCATTATGAGCTAGCCACTGTGCTGAGTACTTTCTCTTGTTCTTTTTAAGCCTAACAACAACCCTGCAAGATATGTTGAATGATTCCCCATTTTAGAGCCCTGGGAACTAGGGGAGAAAGGCTAAGTAAATCATTCAAGGTCAGAGACCTAGTAAGAGGCAGACCTGGGATATGAATTCAGATCTGTTTAACTCCAGAGTCCCATGATTTGGATTTAAAATAGAGAAACTCAGACCCTGACTCCTAAGCAGCAAATGGCATCTCAAAAATCTCAAAGTTCTCTATCAGAATAATGTATCAGTTGAGACTCTCTAAGGTATTCATTCAGGAGTCTGTCTTTCAGTTAACTAAGGTGGGGGGAGGGGCTCCATGTGCATCATCAGTCAGTGTAAGTATCACTGACCTAGAGAATGGAGAATGGCTGGTCAGTTTAAAGTGCCTTGTAGATCACAAACATGGGTATCTTTAGGTTTGCAAACTTACTGTTGTTCACTTATTAAGTCTCAAGTCTGTTTGTAGCCCTTTTTTTAAAATTGCTGCTCTTGGTGGCCATCTCTTTAAGCCATTTGCTTGGGTGCTTACAAATACAGTGTCCCTCAAATGGCTTTGTGCCCCCTCCTCATTCACCCTAATACCCTATCCATTCCTTTGTCACTGCACTGGAGAGGCAGCTTAAAGCCTCCTTTTATGGGCATAATAGAAACACCTCCACATGCCTCTAGATAAAGCTGGCTCCAACTGAAGGAAGATGGCATTCACCTAATTATAGCTTACCTTTATTACACACTTATTATATGCCAGGCACGGTCTATGTGATTTACATGGATTACCTCATTTAATCCTCGTGATAACTCTATGAAAGTGGTAGTGTTGTTATCCTAATTTTATGGATGAGAGAACTGGGGTTCAGAGAGGTTAAGTTACTTGCGCAAGACTACATAGCTGGTAAGCTAGGTCTCAAACCCAGGACTGTAGGACTCCAGAGCATGTCCTATTAATCACTACACCTCATCTTGCTACACCTGGATTAGTCTTCCCTCACCAGAATCTTGCCTTTGTTATGAGATGTTTCCACCCTTCTCCCAGCTTTGGCACTCTGGTCAATAGTTATCTCGTTCAGAGTTTTCTCCAGTTTCCTTCAGTGGTAATCAGAATCACTTGGAGGGCTTGTGAAAATGCAGATTGCTGGGCCCCACACACCACGGCTTCTGATTCAGCAGGTATGACATAGGGTCTGAGAATTTGCATTCTTAACAAGTTCCCAGGTGCTTGTCCAGGGACCACACTTTGAGAACTACCTATCTACTGTAATTACTACTTTAACCAACTGGTTTTCTTTTGAGCAAGACTGCTCACTTTTTATTAAAACAGAACTGAATGTTTCAGTTTTGATCCATTTAAAACACCATCTAACATGCACATCACCAGGTTATTTTTTAAAAAGTTTCACCATGCTGTGCCATGATCATACTCTTGAGCAGAAGTAGTTTTGCACACAAGTGTGATTTTAGGGATTCATCTCCCAAGTAATTCCCTCAATGGCTTGCTCCCACCATTCAAGACTTTATGAGCTATTTAACTTAATTAAGGCAATAGTAAGTGGAAACACATTTACTGTGTGAATACTTAATGGGAGGCAATATGGCTTGGTGATTAAGTGCATAGCCTTTGTAATTAGATAGACCTAGGTTTAAATCCCAACTTGGCCACTTACTAGTTGTATAACTGTGCTCAGGTGATGTAGCTTCTCTGAGCCGCTATTTCTTACCTGTACAATGGAGGATAAGAATAGTATCAAACTCATGGGCTATAAATAAGATTATATATATGACACACTCTGCCATGCCTGGCATAAAACAAACTCAATAAATGATAGCTATTTTATATTAATTGGAGCCCTGTTGGTGCAGTGGTTAAGCATTAGGCTGCTAACCAAAATGTCGGTAGTTCAGATCCACCAGCCACTCCTTGGAAACCCTATGGGGCGGTTCTACTCTGTCCTATCGGGTTGCTATGAGTCAGAATCGACTCGACGACAATGGGGTTTTATATTAGTGGTTACTAACCTCTCATCTTTAGACCGTTGGTGTGCCAAAGAGTTGTTTCAAGAGATCCATGACACTGTGTACATACCAGTGCCGTGTAGGTCACAAACATGGGTGTCTCTAGGCTTGCAAAAGATGGAATCAGTAAGAAGTAACACACATATATGTACAGTTATTTTCCAACCTATGTAGATGCTGATCTAATTAGCAAAATATAAATTCATTTACAGATATTACTGAACTTGTAATAGCTTTCTGTCATTTGTGGTATTTACTTTTTCATCAACAGATATTAAAAGATCAATGTTTTTGACATTTAAGAAGGATCTTCAGAGTTTACAAAAAGTTGTGAAGCACTGGTTTATCTGATTAACCTATGAGTCCACTATTCCCTAGAAAAGAGCAGGATCCTAAAAGAGGGACATGCAGGTCAATTCTGATGAGTAGAGGAGAGAGAGGAAGTTACAGAGCATGGGGTATTTCTTAAGGAGGGTATGAGTTGGAGGGCAGATGCAGGGGAGAAATCTGAGAAATGAAGGGCCAGTGTGAGATTATCCTCAGGGCTTCAGACCAGTTTGTTCCAGTTCGAAACCCTGGTGAAAATTTGCATTTCCACCCCCAGATACACTGAATCAGAATCTACAGTTTAACAAGATCCCCAGATGATTGTTAAGTATAAAAAATTTTGAGAACCGCTGTTCTACTAGTGGTTCTCAGAATTGGTCCTTAACCAGCAGCATTAGCATCACCTGGGAACTTGTTAGAAATGCAGATTCTCAGCAGGGGCTCGAACCAGAACAAACCAGTTTGAAGTCCTGTTTTGAAACCAAAACATCATTTCCTAATGTTGGCCCCTTTCCTTCTTGTTAAACATCATATTCCTCAACTCTTTAAATCCTCTTGGAACTACAGGGGTCATGAAGGTAAAAGCTCCAGGACTCTGTCCAGACTTGCCACGCTGAACTCAAAGCCAAACAGTGCTCAGCACAAGTCCCACAGTTAACCCTCATATCCAATCTGATTCAGTATATCTGGAGTGGAAATGCAAATTCTCAGCAGGGATTTGAACCAATTCCAAGCCCTGGTTATCATCAGGAGGAAGGAAGGGAAACAACAGCTTTTGACAAAATGACTAGAGAATCCACTAATCTTTAGTAACTGAGGGTTTGAAGTGAGCAATTGTTCACCTAGCAGTGCCATAGAAGAAAGGCCTGGCAATCTGCTTATGTAAAGATTACAGCCAAGAAAATCCTATAGAACAGTTCTGCTTTGCAACACATAGGGTCATCATGAGTCGGAATTTACTCGATGGCAACTGGGGATGGTGTAGCCAGCCTTGCAGAAGGACTATGGAAATCCTTAACATAGCAGCCTGTCTCCCCATGGGACCTGGGTGCCAAGTGCAGGGAAATGCATTATTACTTTTTTCTGATTAGATTGTCTAGCCAAATCCCTCCAGAATGACCCACAAACAGCTCCTGAAATAGGAAGGAATTGGTGGCAGGGGTGAAATTTAGAGTCACTTTGGTAAAATAATTATCTTCAGGGATTTGGGCTCTGATCACTACTTAGACTGTGTGAAAATACTGCTGAATAAGGTGCTGAGCAATTTCAAGTTGTCATTAAGAGGACTGTGGTTGGTATCATTAAATTACATCCATTATTCAGATAAATGTTCCATGCTCACTTACTAGTCTGCTTACTTATAGGCTTGAGCATTCAGTTGGCTTTTGTTTTGTTTTCTGTTTATATGTAAGAGGAAGAGGACAGGTGGTGCTCATAACATTCTGTTGGAACTTCATTGATATCATAAATATTTGTAAATAGGGATAGAGTTATGTATATTTTTTCTAGTCTAGAAATGCAAGCTTAGGTTTGCATTCATTATTTGACATGATTTTGGTCACTGTAATAATATGTGACTTGAAGGCAGTTTAGGGTTCATTCAGAGGGGAAAGGAACAAATCTGTTTTTTGTTTTTATTTTGAGGAGTGGCTGAATTCAGTTCGTGTAATTGGTACTCATAACACAGCTATCCAACCCTTTCTTTATAGTTCCCTCTTCCACGTTTCCATTTTCACTCACTCATATATAGGACTTTTAAAAATGTGTCTTTATAACCATAAAAAAAAGTGTCTTTGAATTTTCCTCTTAATAGATTTTACAGCAAATATTTACTCTCAAAATAGCTTCCCCCTGAAACCTAGAACACCCCTGAATTACTCTGCACTCCCACCTACTCCTCCTACCATCCCTTAATGAGGGTACAGAGAGTGCAAATTCATATTAACATCAACGTAAGCAAGACAGCATCAAAAAAATAAATCAACTTCCAAAGAAAAGTTATCACATCAGCATTGTAAAGTCGGATAGGATTTATTTGTACTTCATCTGTTATTTTTGTCTTTAATGTTTTTACTGTTAATGTAATTAATAAATTTTATATGGCCTATAATCTACCTTTCACCATACTTATTCAATCTGTATGCTGAACAAATAGTCAGAGAAGCTGGACTATATAAAGAAAAACGGGGCATCAGGATTGGAGGAAGACTCACTAACAACCTGCCTTATGCAGATGACACAACCTTGCTTGCTGAAAGTGAAGAGGACTTGAAGTACTTACTGATGAAGATCAAAGACCACACAGCCTTCGGTATGGATTACAGCTCAACATAAAACAAAAATCCTCACAACTAGACCAATAAGCAACATCATGAAAAACAGAGAAAAGACTGAAGTTGTCAAGGATTTCATTTTATTTGGATCCATAATCAACGCCCATGGAAGCAGCAGTCAAGAAATCAAACAACATTGCATTGGGCAAATCTGCTGCAAAAGACCTCTTTAAAGTGTTAAAAAACAAAGATGTCACTTTAAGGACTAAGGTGCGCCTGACCCAAGCCATGGTGTTTTCATTCGCCTCATATGAATGTGAAAGCTGGACAATGAATAAGGAAGACCAAAGAAGAATTGATGCCTTTGAATTATAGTGTTGGTGAAGAATCTTGAATATACCATGGACTGCCAGAAGAACAAACAAATCTGTCTTGAAGACTGCTCCTTAGAAGCGAGAATGGCGAGACATTGTCTCACATACTTTTGACATGTTAACAGGAGGGACCAGTCCCTAGAGAAGGACATCATGCTTGGTAGAGTGTCAGCGAAATAGAGGAAGACCCTCAACAAGATGGATGGACACAGTGGCTGCAACAATGAGCTCAAGCATAACAATGATTTTGAGGATGGCACAGGACCGGACAGTGTTTAGTTCTGTTGCACATAGGGTAACTGTGAGTCGGAACCAACTCAATAGCACTCAACAACAACATAATCTACCCACCTAACATAATTTTCATTTTTGTGCAGGCCCACATAATTTTAAATCATTTTAGTCATTGTATACATATAGGTTTATGTTTTGCTTTTTCGGTTAACACATCAGATATTTTCCATGTTTGTCCATAATACTCATGATTTTACTTTCTAATGGCTGCTTGATCTAGCATAATTTATCTAACCATTCCGTTTATCCGTTGTGTTTTGATTATCTGTAACATTATGTACTCGTTTCTATTAGAGTGGCTAAGCAAAAGTTTGACTTTCTGGTCATTGCCCCCCTGGGATATCAACTCATAGTTCTTTCTGCTTGATCCTTCCACCTCCCATTTCTACCTGGGTTGGTCTGAACACTATCAGGTAAAGGATGGTCACCCAGTGAAAGACCATTGCATAATGATAAGGTTGCAGGAGTCAACCTACAGTGCATGAAACACTCTGATTGGTGCTTTCACTTACATTATTTCATTTAATCTTCTCAATGTGTCTATAAGAAGGATATGAATTATATATACACACTTAGGATGAAGGAAAATGATGGGTGAGTAGAGAGGGTTGCCTAATGGTTGAGAGGAAGAGAGGCAGGAATAATGGAGGTAACATTATTGAGCATATAACAAGCTGTTGTTACAGGAGGGTAAGTGTGTTAGGATGCCCTAATTTTCTTCTCCTACCCCTAGTCTGACATTTGGTCTGGACCAACTCCTCTGTCTAAACTATAAAGCTCTACCCTGGGCAAAATACACACACATACACAATCCAGTTGCCTTTGAGTCGATTCCGACTCATGGCAACCCCACGTGTGTCAGAGTCAAACTCTGCTCCATAGAGTTTTCAGTGGCTGATTTCTCAGTAGTAGATTGCCAGGCCTTTTTTCTGAAGCACTCTGGGTGGACTTGAACCTCCATCCTGTCAGTTAGCAGCTGAACATGTTAACTGTTTGCACACCCAGGTACTCAACCCTGGGAACAATTGTGTTCATTTCCAAATATTTCTTACATAACTAGATAATGCCACCTTTATACCCTCACCTCTTTGTGCTCAGGTTGGCAAAGAGTCACAAAAAATTAGTGAGATGAAGAACACCTTTGGGTAAGATCTTTTCTACCAGGCCCTATTTGAATAGGTGCCAGCTTGTCACTACTTGGGGCTCTCAGTTATACATAATTGTGGCTAAGATTTATCTGGGTGGGAACATACTTTTCCTATTCTTAAAGCTAGCATTTGAAGTGTTTCCAAGTGGGAGAAACTCCCTCTGACCATCCTGATTTTTCATTCAGTTCATACTCTTTCCCTCTTGTATGAAATACCATTCTCCCTCCTGCTTGAGTATTAGCTTGTTCTGTTTCCTGTAGGGCTTTGAACTGTTTTTTCCAGTTTGAAGCCCTGCTGAGAATTTGCATTCCTAACATATTCACTGCTGAGAATTTACATTTCTAACAAGTTCCCAGGAAGTTATACATAAGAATCACCTGGGGGATCTTGTTAAACTGTAGATTCTGATTCAGTCTACCTGGGGTCACCAAACCCAAACCAAACCCATTGCTGTCAAGTCTATTCTGACTCATGGTGACCCTACAGGACAGGGTAGAACTGCCCCACAGGGTTTCCTAGGCTGTAATCTTTATGGAAGCAGATTGCCACATCTTTCTCCTGTAGAGGGGATGGTGGGTTCGAACCACTGACCTTTCAATTAGTAGCCAAGTGCTTAACCACTGCACTACTAGGGCTCTTTACTGGGGCAGAAATGCAAATTCTCAGCAGGGGTTCGAACCAGAATGAACTGGCTCAAAGCCCTGGTTTCCCCAGGCCAATCAGCCTAAAGACTTCTTTAGAATGCTTCTCCAGAATACTACCATAACTTCTCCATGCTTTGCCATTTCCTCTGAGTACCTGAATTTGTTTTAAAACTATGGGGACCTAGACTGGTTGGTCCAGCCTTGGTGCGGTCAGTAGTTATCAGCAGTGACTGCCTAGGCCTAACTGAGATCCTTGTGAATTCGATCAGTAAAAACAAGACAGGGTGTTGAAATATGCAAAGAGCTGCTACCCCGTGTGGGGCATCTGATAACCTTAGTATGTCACAGTTTTCTACATTGTAGTGGGCACTTACAAGAAATCCAAAGACTCTTTTTGATGGTCATGACATGAAAGGAGGGAGTGAACAAACCTCATTTCACAGGCTCTGGTGAACAGTGAGAGGAGTCGTGGTGGTGCAGTAGTTAAGTGCTTGGCTGCTGACCAAAAGGTCAGCGATTCGAACCCACCAGCTGTTCTGCAGGAGAAAGATGTGGCAGTCTGCTACCATAAAGATTATAGCCTTGGAAACCCTATGGGACATTTCTGTTCTTTCCTACAGGGTCATATGAGTTGGAATCGACTTGGTGGCAGTGGGTTTGGTTTTGGTGAACAGCGATGAATTTAGGATATGTTCAAGATTATTCTGCTTTTCCTTGCAAGTGGCCATCTAAGATCCATCAGTTGGTCCCAACCACCTGGAGTAAAGGAGAATGAAGAACACCAAAGACACAAGGAAAGTATTAGCCAAGAGACAGAAAGGGCCACATAAACCAGAGACTTCATCAGCCTGAGACCAGAAGAACTAGATGGTGCCCGGCTACCACCAATGACTGCCCTGACAGGGAACACAACAGAGAGTCCCTGATGGAGCAGGAGAAAGGTGGGGTGCAGAACTCAAATTCTAGTAAGAAGACCAGACTTAATGGTCTGACTGAGACTGGAGAAACCCTGGAAGGCATGGCCCCTGGATTCTCTATCAGCCCAGAAATAAAACAATTTCTGAGGCCAACTCTTCAGACAGGGAGATTGGACTGAACTGTGGGACGTAAAGTGATACTCATGAGGAGTGTGCCTCTTAGCTCAAGTAGATACAAGTAGACAAATGGGCAGCTTCTGTCCAGAGGTGAGATGGGAAGGCAGAGAGGGTTAGGAGCTCGTTGAATGGACATGGGGAATCAGGGGTGGAAAGGAGGAGTGCGCTGTCACAGTATGGGGAGAGCAATTAGAGTCGCAAAACTATGTATAAATTTTTCTATGGGAAAAATAAAAAAAAGATTATTCTGCTTTTCACTCTTCACACCAATAGTAAGTCCACAAGTATTCATTAAGCAGCCACTCTGTATAAGACCGTGTGCAAAGCTCTGTGGGAGACAGGGCAATATTTTAAACTGGTTCTTCTTCTTTCAAGTTTAACTTCTAGTTGGGGTGACAAAACATGAAAAATTAGGTAACATAGGAGATAAATAGTTCAAGGCAATAATAGAAGAGGTGTCATGAGACAAAACATTATTATTTGACAAATGAATGGTACAGATAAGTGTTCTAGGAGTTGCAAGAAGATAGAGCTGAGAGGTATGCTGATATAGTACCATTTCTACCGCTGTTCTCTCTGCCTGAAATGTCCATTCCATACATCCCTCCCTGTCTGTAACACTCTTACTTATCCTTCAAGATAGAGCTCAGTTGTTGCCTTCGTGGCTCAAACTTCATCAACCCATTCAAGATAGAGTTATTTTCCCTTCCAGAAACCCGTAGAATCTTAGACACACCAAGTCTACAAAAGCACATATTACATTGCTGTAATTATTTGTTTACACATTGGACTCCTCTAACAAACTGAGACCCTCAAGGGTACGGGCAATTTGATATTAAGTAATTTGCTCAATGTCACACAAGTAGAAAGTGTTCAAGTAGGGACTGTAATTCAAATTTTTGTGAACCTAGAGGCCTGTGCTCTTAACAGCCAGACAAGTCATTCTCAAACCTGGCGGCACTTTAGAATCACAAGGAAGTTTTAAAAAAATTCTGATGGCCAGGCCCTACTCCTCTGATATTTTAGTACCATTGGTCTGGGGTAGGGACTGAGCAGTGGCATTTTTTTAAAGTTTCCTAGCTGATTCTCATGTGCCACTAGGGTTATATTCTATTATTTTATACTAGACTATACTATGGAGTCCTGGTGGCACAGTGTTTAAGAGCTCGGTGCTAATGAAAAGGTCAGCAGTTCAAGTCCACCAGCTGCTGCTTGGAAACCAACACTATGGGGCAGTTCTACTCTGTCCTATAGGGTCACTTTGAGTCAGAATTGACTCGATGGCGATGGGTTTGTTTTTGGTTTTATACTGTATTATATTACTCAGCTTTTGAGTCTGTAGCTGGGCATTGTCAAATAGTAGGGTTTAGATGGGTAAAAGAAAGGAGAACATTCTGGATAGGAATCCTTTTTAAGCATTAAGGTGGTATACAGATATCTGAATGTGTCTTACTTCTCTGAAGCCAGAACTCTGTTGTTTCAAAGCTACTTAGAGCAGAGTTCACAGACCAGACTTCATCACTGTGCAAGTGCATTTGGAAACAGTTTCAATACATTTTCTGAGTTTCAAGAAGGAATGACTTCTGTGCTGGCTGATACTGGGTCTCCTGCCACCAGTATTTAGCCAGAGATCAACAGGAAAAACTATTTCCTTCTATAGAGACGGTGGGTTCCCTTTGCCCCATGCATTGAACTGCAAAATCTGTCAATTTCTCTGCGACAGTTTTAATTTGGAATTTGAGAATCAGATTATCTGATTGAGAAAGCTGCAATGAAAAGGATTTTTAAAAAGGCATGGAATGGCCTCCCCTTACTTTGTGGTGCAACATTTGTCACTGGGATGGCTTTAAAGCACTCTGCAAAACATTCCTCTCTGGCCAGTGCAACAAAACAAGCAGTTTATTTGGGGTTTTGGCAGCAGTTGCTGCTGTTAATGTTGGGGGTGGCTTCCTAAGGACCGTAACCCTGAGGGGACAGAGAAGTGGAAAGGAATTGGTAGTAAACCAACTGCTGAATAAGTCCTGAGAGTTCTGAAAGACTCATTGCAGTAGAATTGTCAGGAATGGGGCACCTTGATTAAGAACATTTTAGAGCACTAAAATTGTTTGCCTTTTGTAAGCGTACCACTTAAACTCAGCTGGCAATCGGCTTCCTGCAGACGACTTAATCTTTTGGCTGGATTAACTACTGGCTTAAAAATACAATTATCCAGCTGCGAAGGGCCATTTTGGGGTTTTCTGGAAGCAGGTTCCAGAGGAGGACATAAAGCTTTGGGTCTCAGTAAATTGGTGAGCAGCATCTTGGTGAAGTTGCTTCTAAATGGCTTAGTTGCAGAGGTTTGTGGTGTTGAAAAGGAGGAAGATCATCTTGGGTCAAATCCAGATCCATACAACTCAATTTCTTCCCCCTTCAGTTTTGACTGCTTGCTCACTTCAAAATAGACTGGCAAATGGTATTTGGGTTTGGTAATCCTGTGCCTTGCTAGAATGTACCTTAAAATATTTGTTCCCACTTTTCCTGTATCCATAGCATTGATAACTATGTAGTTGGCTGGAAAAGAGGATAGGTTCTGAGAAACATGGAATGGTTCTGAGAAGTAGAACATTGCTTCTGTAATCAACAAATGGTAAAACCATCCCTGTGCAATGAAAGGCATGTTGGTCTAAATATGGCTAAAATGCTGGCTATTAGGGGGCCGTGATAATCATGAGAGGCAAAATATCCACAGAGATTAGGGACATAGGCTCTGGAATCAGGCAGATCCAGAGTTTGAATCCTGGCTCCACCACTTGCTGACTTGGATGATCCACATTAGCTTTCTGAGCCATTTCCTCATCTAAATATGTTGGGAGAATTTAATGAGGTGGTGTGTATAATATGCTTAGTAGGTAGTGAACACTCAAAAAATATTAGCTATTACTATTAGACTATGAATTTTATCACTTCCATCACTACCACATATTTTTGCCACCTTCATCCCAGATACTCAGTGTCACCTCAGACTGCATGGCTGTCCACAGCCCACCAATGCATTGTCAACCTGTCATAGAGAGTGTGTGACCTATGATCCAGACCTTCTCTCTACCCTAACACCTTACCTAACCTTAATCCAGTCCCTTTGGATTATGTTCCCTACTGGCTCCACTGTTTATCAGTGAGGTGACCTCTGTGAGCCTATTTCAACTGTAAAATGGAAATGATGATGTTACCTCCTTCATATGGTTGTTGTGAGATAATCCGCGTAAAGGGCTTAGCACAGTGCCTGACCCATGATGGTACTCTGTAAATGTTGGCTACTCTTATTACTTTTGTGTAGCTGTCACAACAGGATAGTGATAATATTTACAGAAAGATGCCAACAGACACAAGTTGAGATGATTTTTCTTTTTTGGCAAAGGATCTGGAAACCCAAAGATTGTTACATACAGCAGGAGATAGTGCGGCATGTTCCCAGATGACAGCATGGCTCTGGGGTCCCCACAATTTCCCCTGGGGATGTGCAGCTGTGAGTGATACCACCTACAGGACACCATTCTGAAGTAAGAATTTTGCCAGGCTCTAGAAGGTCCTTTTGCTATTCTTATTTTGCTTTTTTTTTTTTTTTAAGGTTGTATTGTTTTCCTTTAATCCTCTTCTGGTACCTCCCAACTGTTTCGCAGACTCTGGCTACAAATCTCTCTACCCACCAGGGGCAAATAAATGATCACAACCCCTTCACACTCCTGTTGTTATTGTTAGGTGCCATCAAATTGGTTCTGACTCATAGCGACCCTACTACGTACAACAAAACTAAATACTGCCCAGTCCTGCACCATCCTCACAGTCATTGCTGTGTTTGAGCCCATTGGTGCAGCGACTGTGTCAATCCATCTCGTTGAGGATCTTCCTCTTTTTCGCTGACCCTGTACTTTACCGAGCATGATGACCTTCTCCAGGGGCTGATCCCTCCTGACAACATGTCCAAAGTGTGTGAGACGTAGTCTCACCATCTTCACTTCTAAGGAGCATTCTGGCTGTACTTCTTCCAAGACAGATTTGTTTGTTCTTTGGGAGGTCCATGGTATATTCAGTATTTTTTGCCACTACCATCATTCAGTCTTCCTTACTCATTGTCCAGCTTTCGAATGCGTATGAGGCGATTGAAAATACCGTGGCTTGGGTCAGGCCCAACTGAATCCTCAAAGTGACATCTTTGCTTTTTAACACTTTAAAGAGGTCTTTTGCAGCAGATTGGCTCAGTGTAATATACTGTTTGATTTCTTGACTGCTGCTTCCATGGACGTTGATTGTGGATCCAATTAAAATGAAATCCTTGACAACTTCAATATTTTTTCCTTTTATCATGATGTTGCTTATAAATGCTCACAACCCCTTCACACTCCTAAGTATTTATGAAAAGTTTAGGCGAGAGAAAGTTCAATTTCCTGGAAACACCATTGAACAGGACAGGGCTTCAGGCCTGTTTGAGGTCCTGCTCCTACAGGGCTATGGGGAAATGCTTTGAAACAGGGTTTATCTTTATTCTGAAGTAGTAAGACCTTGGTTTCAAATTACAACAAAACATCTCTAGGTGGGATGGTTTATTTCCCTCAAGAATGCTCAATATAAAATAATGCAAACTTGTAAAAAATTCAAGTAGTATGGTACTGTATAAGATAAAAGTGAGAAATTCCTGTTCCTTCATCCCCACCCCTGTCCCACCAACCCCTCTCCCGCAGAGATAACCGCTGTTAACTCTTTGTTGTATATCCTTCTAGATTTTTCCCCATCCACATATAAATAAACATATATTTACAAAAATAGTATCCTAACAGATGTATTAATCTGCTTCCCTTCTCACATAACAATATGTCTTTGCTGTCTGTTTTTTTTAATAACTGCATAATATGGATGGACTTTGGTTTTATTTCATTTTTTTCTCTTTATGAAAAAAAATTTAGATAACAATGAAACTTACAAGTTAATTAAGTTGTCTAAACTCACACAGCCGATAAGTAGAAGAGTTAAGATTTGGACCCAATTTGGCTCACTCTAGAACGTATAGTATTAACTACTAGGTATTGCCTTTTTTTCGATTAGTTAATTACTTTTTCCCTAGGTTTTTAATGTAGGTAGTAGTTATGAGGTAACAGTAAAATCTCAGAGTTGGGAAGGGCCTTGGAGACAGGTGATTTATTCCAACCTCTGACTCTACAAATAAATCATTAGTTGGTTACTCATTAGGAGAAATCTTTCCTGAAACTTTATTTTGATTATATAAAAATCCCTTATTACCAGGAGTAGGAGGAAGGGGGAAAAGAGGAGACTTTTTGTTTAGGGGGAAGTGAGTTTATGTTAATAGTGGTGGAATAATTTGGAAAAGGATAGCAAGAATGGTTGCACAACTTGAAGAATGTAATCAATGTCACTGAACTATACATGTAGAAATTGTTGAATTGATGTATGTTTTGGTGTGTATATTTTCACTATAATTTTTTTTAAAAAAGCAACCCTAAAAAATTTCATTATTTGCATTTGCAGTGGTAGAAGATCTGGGTTGGGTAAACAGTAATTTATCTTGCATCATTTATATTTTATATCACTGTTCTTTCATATGATGCCCTCTGAAGAAGGTAAGGTAAATTATGGCCATTTCACAAATGGATGTAAGTTAAGTTTCTTTAAGTGAGTATTCACTGAGGCCCAGGGAAATAAACTTACTTAAATTTATACACTCGATTGCTGGAGGCAACCAGAATGGCAGATAAAAGAGTTAAGACTTTCTCCTGAAGGCAGTGAGGACTTACTAAAGGCATTTGAGCAGGGGCAGGCTTGTGGAGAATAGCTGGATGGGGATAATAGGGAGTGACATGATATATGTAAAACTTCAGGAATAAGAGTGACAAGATTGTAAACAAAGGGACAAGTTAGCAAGCCAAGTCAGCCATTCAGGTGTGAGTAGATAAAGAGCACAAATAATCCAGATAGCTGTGGGACTGGAAAGGAGGGGGTAGATGTAAGAAGTACCAGGAAGACAATATTGCTAGAGATTGGTGACTGACTGGAGATGGAAGACTAGAGAGAGAGAGAAGAGATAATGATGATTCCAAGGCGATTGCTCAGATTGATTTGATGGTAGAACCTTTTATAAAAAAGGATATCAGTGATGGAGGGAAGAGCAGTTTGGTTTACGACTTGTTACATGCTAGCGGTTAGATATCTAAGAAGAAATGTACAACAATCTTTAGAAAATATAAGGCCGGGTGTCATTTATCTTCACAGAGCTGACCACAGACTCAGTGTAATAGATTTGTAAAGGGACCTCAGAAGTCATCTACTCCAAGTCCCTCATTTTACATATGAGACCAATAGATGAGATAACCTGCTAGGGTTCCACATAGTTCTTGAGTAATGATGATATATCAGATCTCTTGAGTCTTAGTTCTCTGCTCTTTCCTGAACGTGAGAGGTTGTGAACTAGTGGCATATGGACCACTGATAGTTGTGTTTGGCCTGTATGGTAGATTGTATTATTGTTCACAAATATTTGCTACCCAGCCGCTCCTTGGAAACCCTGTATGGCAGTTCTACTTTGTCCTGTAGGGTCACTAGAGTCAGAATCAACTCAACAACAATGGGTTTGGTTTTTCTGGCGGAGATTAATACTTCCTCTTCCCGTTGACATCAGCGTTGCTCGCATGACTTGCCTCAACCAATGAAATGTGATCAGAAGTGATGTGTGAGCTTTCTGAGGAGGAGCTTTAAGGCATGATTTACTTGCATAGTTTAAGTGTACAATTCACCGTGTTTTCTTTTTCTTCTGTCATGAGATCATCAATATTCTGACAGAAGTAGTTTTGTCAGCCTCAATCCGAGACTGAACAAGATGTGGGACAGAACCACAGCTGACCTGTGATGGGACTGTAATGTGAGTGAGGAACAAATTTGTTACAAGCCACTAAGATTTTGTGGTCA
The DNA here is from genome assembly GCF_000243295.1 of Trichechus manatus latirostris. Classification (NCBI taxonomy): domain Eukaryota; kingdom Metazoa; phylum Chordata; class Mammalia; order Sirenia; family Trichechidae; genus Trichechus; species Trichechus manatus. The sequence goes on from NW_004444157.1 coordinate 1,894,620, forward strand.
TCTGTCATGCAGCATAACCTAGCCCATCCTGACTGATACAGCCAACATTGTTTTTAAAAAATTGAATCAGTTGGTGACATTTAAAAATTGGAGAGATAACAGAAGAATCCAGGCTTCAGGCTTCCAACATTTGACCTATTTTCATGCACGGCATGTATTGGCTGGGGCTGAATACCAGCTACCCTTTTAGAAACTGTAACTCTATAGTTCCCCCCAGTTTCTACTTCTCCCTAATTGTATCTTATACCCACCCATCTTTTTCTTCACTTATTTACATTAGCTGCCTGGCCCTTGTAAACATTTGAGTTTGCCATTCTGGCTTTATGTCATATTTTCTGCTCCACGGGGAGAAAATGCTAGAAACAAAAAGAACAGAGGACTGAAGACAGAACTTTATGTAATAGCCACGTGCAAGGCTGAGAAAAAGAATCAGTGGGGGAGACAGAGAATAACTGGTTAGAAAAGTAAGAAGAAAACCAGAATTGGATAGTGACCAAAACAAACAAACAAAAAATAAGGAAGAGAAGAGTCAAGAAGAAGGAGGGGTGGTCAACATTAGGGAAAATTATAGCGGTCAGGAATAAAGACAGTGAAAAAAATAGGTCATATGTGACCTTTGAGAAAGTAATTGCAGTGCGTTGGTGATGGTGGAAGCCAGAGGATAAGAGATTAAGGAACAAATAAATGACTGCTGAGAAAATGGAGGCACTGCAATACATTTTTTCCTAAATTTGGCAGTCAGTGGAAGGAACAAAATAACTGGTCTCTAAGATGGGATCAGAATCAAGCCAAAGGTTTTTTTCCCCTCTTTTTTGGGGGGGCGGGGGATGGAAGGGAGAGGAGTGCATATCACCTTTGCAAGGTAGAGGCAAAAGAGTTAGTAAAGAAGAATCAGGTAATTGAAGGAGCAAAATCTGGGAAGTATCTGGGATGCATGGATGGAGAACACCGGTGAAACAGGTAATTTTGGAAATAAGGGATAATAGAATTTCATCTAAGTCTGCTAGCATGAAGTATGGGATCTTAGTGAATCATGATCAGTGACTCAGAAGAGAGCAGTGTCTGGGCCCCAGGGTGGGGTGGGGGAATGGAAGTAGAATGACCTTGTGTAGGAGTTCATGGAAGCTCTGCTCTCTGTGGTTACAGTCTTGAATGAGAAGCAGACAGGCACTGCATGATCTGATAAGTGAGAGACTCGGTGCCGTTTGTGGCAGGAACTTGAGCCCTGTGCTCAGATACAATCTTGGTGCCATTCTGGCCCCCTTTTCTGTCAGTTCTGCAATTGCTGTAATGAAAAATGTCTCTTATCTCCCATAGGTTAATGAGTTTGAGAAGGAAAAATGCAGAGTTTACTATGATGGCAGGAAGGGCAATGCAAATGGCCCTCTGAGAAACTTGAAATGTACCCAAGGGCTTTGAGCTTCATTCCAAGAGGCAAACGTGCTGCTCATCAAATAGCTCCCTCTGAAGAATGCATCCAGAATGACCAAATATGCTAAATTCAGTAATTTTCAGCCTGTGATCCTAGACCCCTGGGGCCCCTCCTGGTGATCTGAATATTGGACCCTTATACTATTAATGTTTACAATATGAAGTGTCTATATTTCTGTCACTGGCATGAAGTCGGGATTCACTTACACTATATTAGCATCTCATTATCATGTTCAGGTTTAGGACAAAAAATAGCAATCGACCTATAGACCTTCACTGTCATGCAGCAAAAAGAGAGTCACCATGCATTACAATGTTCATGAGACCCTGCTGTCATTCCCACTATGGCCATATGGGAGTATTGCCAGGGACTTTCTAATGGGGTCTTAGTGGAGAACGATGGTGCTGTTTTTCTGCCTTATCAAAAGCAACAGCATTCATCCCACTATATTGCAGTAAAGTCTGTGTTTTGGAGACATGAAATTGAGGAGGGGACATGAAGATTGGATCTGATAGTAGGTGGCCCATAGGATCACTTCCCTTTGGAAGGTACTGGAGGATAGAAAAAAAATGATAATCATTGTCCTAGTCCATTTTTCCATTCCCTGAGCAGGTTCGTTTTACTCTGGGTCGAATGGGGCCAGGATATAGAGAGGAGGCAGTCTGGTGGTGGGAAGTGTTCTGCCTCAGGAGGGAATGTGCAGGAAGGAAAGGGAATGATTCTTGGAATGTAGAGTAAAACCAGAGAGTGACTAATTCCCCCCTCTGTTTAACTACCCTGATGATTTCTTCTTTTGTCACTAGATTACAAGGCACAAAAATTAATAATTAGCACAATGGGCAAGGTGCACACCCGCTCAGCTTATCTCACTGACTATGACAGTGACACACTAAGGACATGTCATTGCAGAACTAGGTTACCTCTCATAATATCAATTTGTTTTAATTACATGAATGTTATAAGTTACATACTGGCTCACATTTTTATAGCTGGCCTCACCTGGGAGATTGGGAAATCTTTTCTGAGGAAGTAGTATTGATATTGATTCAGGGATGTCAAGGATGAGTAGTAGCTAGTTAGTGGTGTGATGGGGAGAAGGGATTGTATTCTAGACAGAGGACACAGCATGTACAATTGCCCTGAGATGGGAAGGACCAAGGCATGCCTGAGGATTTAAAAGAAGGTCAGTGAAACATGGTGAGTGTCTTACTCATCTAGTGCTGCTATAACAGAAATACCACAAGTGGATGGCTTCAACAAATGAAAGTTTATTCTCTCACAGTCTAGTAGGCTAGAAGTCCAAATTCAGGGCGTCAGCTCCAGGGGAAGGCTTTCTCTCTCTGTCGGCTGTGGAGGAAGGTCCTTGTCATCAATCTTCCCCTGGACTATGAACTTCTCTGGGCAGGAACCCTGTGTCCAAAGGATGTGCTCTGCTCCTGGCACTGCTTCCTTGGTGGTATGCGGTCCCCAACTCTCTGCTCACTTCCCTTTCCTTTTATCTCTTGTGAAAGGTAGTGTAGAACTGTAGAACACACCTCAGGGAAACTCCATTTACATTGGATCAGTGATGTGACCTGAGTAAGCGTGTTACATCCCACCCTAATCCTCTTTAACATAATCTAATCTTGCCTCATTAATCACAGGCAGAGATTAGGATTTACAACACATGGGAAAATTACATAAATTACAAAATGGAGGACAACCAAACAATACTGGGAATCATGGCCTAACCGAGTTGACACATATTTTGGGGGGACATAGTTCAATTTTATGACAGTGAGCAAGTAGGAAGTAGGATCAGATGAGGCTGAAGAGGTACACAAGGATCAGAAGTGTAAGGATACCTTTTGTGGGACTCAGGATCCTGTTGAACATTCATTGAAAGCATGTTCATGAGTATTGTTAGAGCTATTCTACTAGAAAGTCTCTATATTCTACTCCGTAGTTACTTATTTGTTCCTTCATTCAGCAAGCATATATTGAGTGTCTCCTATATGCCAGGTGTTTTGTGTCACTGAGTTGTATACCTCCCAGATCTATATAAATTACAGGCTGCCACCCATAATGTGAGGGCATTGATGGTTCAGTAGTGGTTCATTTTTCGTGTGGGAGACCCAGGTTCGATTCCTAGTGAATTCACCTCATGTGCAGCCACCACCCATCTGTGAATGGAGGCTTGCATGTGCTGTGAGGCTAAACAGGCTTCAGTGGAGCTTCTAGACTAAGACAGACTCAGAAGAAAGGCCTGACAAGCTACTTCCAAAAAGCAGCCAATGAAAACCCTATGAATCAAAATGGTCCAATCTGGAACCAATCATGAGAGTGGTACATGGACCAGGCAGAGTTTTGTTCCATCCTGCATGGGGTCACCGTGAGTCAGGGACCAACTCTATGGCAGCCAATAGCAACAACACACGATGTGGTCACTTAGTCCCGTTGTTATCATAGAGTCAGATTCAGCTTCTTTTCATTATGGTTATCTTAGGTGTAGCATTGCTCGATTGGAGAGCAGGGCTCAATGTCAGTGACTTCTGCTGCCTGCAATCTGGAAAATATCTTCCAAGGGTGCCCTTAAGCTCCTGTTGGGGAGAAGCAGGATAGAGAAAGGAAACTGCAGCTGTTTCTTCATGCCAGTGAAGCAGGATTTGGGGGGATGTTAGGCTTAGCTTTCACAGCTGTCTTCTCCTCAGCTATGAGCTTTGACGAGGAGCCTGTAATTGTCATTTTGATGGTTGGTAGATGCCACTTCCTTCTTCTTCTGTCTTTCTAGCCTTGCTTTATTTAGACCCTGCTTTTTCCCTACTACCATTTTTCTATCTATTTCAATTTTCCTAACTGTCTCTCTGGGCATGGGTACCAGGGATAAGGAACCTGCTCTCAGTAGCAGCGAAAGCAGAGCGGCACTCATACAGGGCAGCCCTGACCTGGGGATGAAACTTTGCAGATATCTTCATCCTCATCCTTGTTCACAAATAGTACTTATGCTGATAGAATTAAGTCAATGGCCAAAAAAAAAAAAAAAGTGGCTTTCTTATCTGACTACCTATTTAAGCAGCCTTCTCTACTTACTCGGCTTTCATTGATCTCACCTTTCTCTGAACCATATAGTACATTTGATAAGACCCATACAATTTAGCCCTTGATCATATATTGTATTGGGTTAGTTTATAATTCTTTCATATGTGTTGATTCTGTTTCCCCAACAAGATTGCAAATTCCCTCAGGAAAGGAAGTATGACCGTACTTATTTTCTGTTACCATTATAGTTGAGTAAAATGATAAGCATGCAGTTTAGCCATTCAGTGGATACTTGATTGATTCAATGAGGCCTGTCACATTATTGTAAAAAGCGACCTAACATAAAGGAAGACCTTGGATTCCCACTTGTTGTTTTTAGATTATCAGAGGGTAATAGAATACTTGAGTATAATTCTTCCATCATAACCCTTCCTCAGTTGTCTTTCTACTTGTAAACCAGTGTGGAGGCATGGGTTGAGATGAAACATCCACTTGTTTGTGTCAAATTCAGCCGCTATGTATGGCAGTCTGTAGCTTAATTCTAGTTTTTGACTATTGTCTGTGCTCTTTGTCTTTGGGTTATTTTATAGAAGTAGTTCAGATGAACTGAGATAAAGCTACTAGATGTATACTAGCCTTCCATTTCTATTACTGGAGAAAGAATTCCTGAGTTTTGGTCCTACCGATAGTGGGTCAATATTCTCATCTTTGTACGTGAAGAAAGCCCCTGCAGACAGAATGCTTTCATCAGCTTTCTTAGTCCTCAGCTGGTCCACCCTTCCCAGAATGGCCTTATCTCCCTCTGAATGACTTATAAAGATACATGGCTTTAAAGCTGAGAATAACTGATAATAACCTTATGATCCTAAGGCAAAGTCTTCTTTGCACAATATAAGCTTAGTTGTGATTTGATAGTTGAGATGTGATGATGAAGAAAAGGATGATGAGTAGTTTGAATCTGTCAGTATAGCAAACTCAACAAGGTAGCAGTATACCCTAATGGCCTCTCAAATCATGAAGAGTTGGTTTGGCTTCTGACTGTAACACTCAACTAGGTTTATGACCTTGAACAAGTTATATAACCTTTCTGGGCTTACCTTTCCACATCTACGTTGTTGTTAGATGCCATTGAGTCGGTTCTGATCATAGCAACCCTAGGTACAACAGAATGAAGCACTGCCCAGTCCTGCACCATCCTCACACTTGTTGCTATGTTTGAGCCCATTGTTGCAGCTACCGTGTCAATCCATCTTGTTGAGGGTCTTCCTCTTTTTTGCTGACCCTCTACTTTACCAAGCATGATGTCCTTCTCCAGGGACTGGTCCCTCCTGATAACAAGTCCAAAGTACCTGAGATGAAGTCTCGCCATCCTCACTTCTAGGGAGCATTCTGGCTGTACTTCTTCCAAGACAGATTTATTTGTTCTTCTGGAATTCCATGGTATATTCAATATTTTTCACCAACACTATAATTCAAAGACATCGATTCTTCGGTCTTCCTTATTGTCCATCGTTCGCATACATATGAGGCGATTGAAAATACCATGGCTTGGGTCAGGGGCAGTGGTTAAGAGCTCGGCTGCTAACCAAAAGGTCAGCAATTCAAATCCACCAGCCACTCCTTGGAAACCCTATGGGGCAGTTCTACTCTGTCCTGTAGGGTCGCTATGAGTCGGAATTGACTCGACGACAATGGGTTTTGGTTTTGGGTCAGGCACACCTTAGTCCTCAAAGTAATATCTTTGCTTTTTAAAACTTTAAAGGGGTCCTTTGCAGAAGATTTGTCCAATCTGCCATATCTATATGTATATGTATATCTTAGGGGTTAAATGCACCACAGGGAGATTTTTATTGAAGGCTGTTTGCCTAAGCAGTAGGGCACCTTACCATCCAAGCAATAATCTAAGTAGAGGAGCACACTATAAATCAAACTGAAATAAGGTATCATAGTGTTAGTGGCTAAGAAGGTAGACTCTGTAGCTCTATGGCTTGGCTTCAAATCTAGACTTTACCATTTAATAGATGCATGGCTTCAGGCAAATTGTTTCACCTCTCTATGCTTCAGCTTTCCCATCTATAAAATGGAAATAATAATTGTACCTACCTCAAAGGCTTGATATGAGGAGTAAATGAATTAATACAACCAAAAAGCACTTAGCACAGTGCCTGGCACATACTAAGTGTCAAAAAGGGCTACTTCTTCTTATTGATATTAATGTTTTAAATAATAATAAAGATGATGGATGTTGAAATACTTCTGGGTTTCTAGCTTGAGTAACTGGTTTTATGGTAGTGCCATTTATTGAGACAGGGAAAACTGGTGGAGGAATATATTTGGGCATGGATTGGAGAAATGGCGAAGTTTGTTTTTTGACATGTTAAGTTTGAGATGCTTGTGAAATCTCAATATAGAAGTTTCAAGTTAGACAATTTTTCTATGAGTCTGGAGTTCACAGAATTAAGGACCAAGGATAAACATTTGGGAATAGTCAAAACACTGGTTTTTAAGATTATGAGGCTAGATGAGGTAACCAAGAGAGAGAATATAGGAAGAGAAGGAAAGATGGCTCAGGATCAATCCCTGGGGGATAGACAGTGAGGAACCAGCAAAGGAGACTAAGCATCATGGCCAAAAGGTAGGAAGGAAGCCAGGAGATTGAGGAGTTATGGAAGCTGAGACAGAAGAGTGTTTCAAGAAGGAAAGAGTGGACAGAAATATCAATTGAATTTAACCTCTTTGAAAGTTTGGTTATGGAGAGGCACAGAGAAATGGGATTGTAATTGAAGGTATTGTCAAGGAAGGATTTCTTCTTTAAAATATAGGAGATGCAAGTACATGTTTGTATGTGATAGAGATGATCCTTTAGAGAAGGAGAAATCAAGGAAGAGAAAACAGGAAGGGATGGGATACAGAGTACTAATGGAGGCATTGGCCTTTGACAGGAGCAGAAGCACTTCCTTTATTTCTAGGAGATAAAGTGCTTACTTAACACAATGCCTAGCATATAGTAAGTGCTCAGTAAATAGTAGCCATTACGGTTGTTGTTAACTCAAGAGTTATGTTGGCTTGCACACGGCAAAGACAGTTTGAGCCTGCTCAGAGCCCAGGGCCTTAGTGAGGAGGTGGCATTTAGAGTGCCCTATTCAGAAACCCTGGTGCCATAGTGGTTAAATGCTATGGCTGCTAACCAAAAGGTCGGCAGTTCGAATCCACCAGGCACTCCTTGGAAACTCTGTGGGGCAGTTCTGCTCTGTCCTATAGGGTCACTGTGAGTCAGAATCGACTCAACGGCAGTGGGTTTTACTCTAAACAATGGCAAAAAATGTGGTTTTAAGATATAAAAGCATTTGGCTAGGGTGGCCTAAACAAATTTTTATATTGGTAAAGGAATAGGGTGTGGAGAGCATCTTTGATTATGGCATGGAAGTAAAGACAAGGTACTTTTATTTTAGGAAGTATGCTTCAAAGACATGATCTGTTTCCATTGAGAGTCATTGATCAGTGCAACTCTAGATAGGTAGTCAGCACTCCACCAATGCATGTTGTCCCTATAACATGTGTATTTAAAGGAGAGAATGAAGCATCCCTATTCATTATATTTTCCTCAGCAAATTGTGTTTCCATATGATGGCATTAAGCGCTAAGTGCTTTGTGATCTACATTGTTTGTATGATGTCATTGTCTGTGCTGTCAGTACAATGAACTAAAGGCTTTTAGCTATTATTCCTTTAGACACAAGTCCCTTTTGTTGAGTGCTGATTTTTTTCCAGCATCCTGAAATGCTTTTTGCCTATTCATCTCTGAGTATAAATGTGAGCTATGTTATTTTCCAAAAATGCTTCAGAATTTCCCATAAATGTGTGGTTTTTAATTCTTTCTCCAAGTGGTCTTTATGCAACCAAAAGAAGTCTAAATATTTGGTCAGTTTTCACTCTGACTGTATCCTTTAGATAAGAGCTTGATTGGTATTATAAATGAAAGATATAATGTGCTTTAAAACTTTCAACCTGTCTTTTGAGGTCAATATCAGAGAGAGATATCTATTAGGCTCTTTCCGAAACGGGTTCTTGTCCTGGTTAAAGATTTTTTTAAGAAGTTACCTGGCCAGGAAACAGGATGTATCGGTTTTGAACATGTCTTGTTATTGGTACCATATATCTGTTCTCCTGACTGCTGAGCCCAACCCTTTGGTTTCTGTGAATTTTAGATTCCTGATTATTTGCGTTAGCCTCTAGAAGTGTCTTAGTTATCTAGTGTTGCTATAACAGAAATACCACAAGTAGATAGCTTTAGCAAACAGAAATTTTTTTTTTTTTTTTTTTTTTTTTTACAGTTTTGGAGGCTAAAAGTCTGAATTCAGGGCACCACCTCTAGGGGAAGACTTTCTCTGTCTGCTCTGGGGGAAGGTCTTTGTCTCTTCAGCTTCTATTTCCTGGTTCCTTGGAGATCTCCATATGGTTTGGCATCTCTCTTCCCCCATTTCTGCTTGCTTAATCTGCTCCTTTTATATTTTGTAAGAGATTGACACAAAACACACCGTACACTAATCCTACCTCATTAACATAACAAAGACAACCCATTCTCAAATGGGATTATAACCACAGGCAAAGAGGTTAGGATTTACAACACATACTTTCATGGAACACATTTCAATCTATAACAAGGAATTAGGCCATCTTAGTTCTCATCTGTTTGTTTTTTCTGGCTTGTCATGCTTTATCCTGTGTGTTTTCAGATGTGTCGTGTGTCTGATTAAATTCACTATCTTACTCAAATGCTGACTCAGGTATGCCTTCTAACACTTGAGCCCTGAATTTATCCTTATCCTAGAGCACTAGCTTCTTACTCTTGCCTCCATGTTCTACTGTGACCCCTAGCAGCAGCATTGAGAACGGAATAAATCATAGGTCTGACCCAGTGTAGCATTTCTGTTTTCATAGCAGCTGTGATAGAATAGACAAAATACTATGCTTTGTGTTTGAAATTCTGGGTTTAACTTCTGCAGTACTAGAGTCACTGTGAGTTGGAATTGACTCCACGGCAAAGGATTTTTTTTTTTTTGGTAGAAACCTTTTATGTCCATAGGAAAACATCCTAATCTCTCTGAATTTCAAATCCCTCCTTTTAAAAATAGGAATAATATTTATCATGCTGCGTTTTTTGTGTTGTTAGGTGCCGTCGAGCTGATTCCAACAGATACTGACCCCATGGGACAGAGTAGAACTGCCCCGTAGGGTTTTCTAGGCTATAATCCTTATAGGAGAAGATCATCAAGTCTTTCTCCTGTGGAGCTGCTGGGTGGGTGTGAACATCCAACCTTTCGGCTGGCATGTGGGTGCTTAACGGTTGAGCCACCAGGGATCCTTGTATTTTTTTGTGAGAATTTAATAAAATATAATATGTCAAAGCACCTAGCATGATTTTTGGCCTATGTTTGTTAATCTTAAATCTCATGTTTGGACTCTTCGCTATTCTCATAAAAATTTCTTTGTTTCATTAATTAGTATGTTTCTTTTTACAAACAAGAACATAATTTATTTTCATAGCAAATAGTAGCCCATAAGTAAAAAATATCAGTGACAACAGTTTCCTGGTCAAAAGTCAGAAAGAAATTATAGCACGTGCTCACTTTAACAAGGTCCCAAGTTTCCCAATTAATTTGTCTCCAATTGTTATGTATTCTGATCACCAGTTACATTACATATCTTATGAAAACAATTAATATGACAACTTGTAAATTTCTTGCAGAGAAACTGAATATCCAGAACTGAGCAAAAATATGACAGTGATTATAAGAAAGAATATTTGTTTGTATATTTGGTGGTAAAGCTTTTTGTTATCCAAGAAATAATTTGATTCAACCTTTTGTCCACTTATAAGATGTGATTTGCTTCTTCTGTTTAATGTGCCATTCATTAGAATAGCATCATAATGTATTTTTTTGAAGATTAAATTTTTTTTTATTGTTACTGATAATGCTCAGCTTTTTATTATGGCCAAGACATATAGTGACCGATGGTAGGAATATGGACATTATTCTTACTGTTAACTATGTTGTTTATAAGAGTCTTTAACATTATTAATGTTATTTAACCCTCCCTGCAACTCCAAGAGGTTGATAGAAGTATTATTTTTTTTTCTTTAAATTGGCCTGCCTGCTTTTAAAAATATGAATGCAGTTAACCTACAAAAGAAATACTTTCTGATGAAACCAATGAGTTTGATGGACTAGTTTTTTTTTTCTGATGTACATTAAAATGAATCTTAAACTTCTAAAAAAAAAATGTTTATCCATGTACCATCTAAAATCATCTTGCCTACCACCTGAGACAGTGACCCACATTTTGAGAAACAAATCAGTTTTTGCTGGTTAATCAGTTCTTTTTTTTCCCTAAATTTTATTTATTTTGTTGTTGGGAATATATACAGCAAAACATACACCAATTCAACTGTTTCTACATGTACAATTCAGTGATATTGATTACATCCTTTGAGTTGTGCAACCATTTTCACCCTCCTTTTCTGAGTTGTTCCTCTCTCATTAACATAAACTCATGGCCCCCTAAGGTCCCTATCTAATCTTCTGTGTTGCTATTGTCAATTTGATCCCATATAGATGTTCTTAAAAGAGCATAATGTTCAAGGCAGGCTGTTTTTTGCTAGTTAAGTTAAACTATTGTTTAGTTTTAAGAAGACTTCAGGGAATTTTTTTTTTTTTGCTTTAAGTTTTAAAGATTATCTCAGGGCAATAGTTTCAGGGGTTCATCCAAGCTTCATGGCTCCAGGAAGTCTGGAGTCCATGAGAATTCAAAATTTCTGGTCTGCATTTCTCCCCTTTTGATCAGGATTCTTCTATGGGATCTTTGATCAAAATGTTCAGTAATGGTAGCTGGGCACCATCCAGTTTTTCTGGTCTCAAGGCAAAGGAGGTAAGTTGTTTATGGAGGCAATTAGCTGCACATTCCATATCATCCTCCTATTCCTGACTCCTCTGTTGCTTCAGGTGAATAAAGACCAATTGTTGTGCTTTGGATGGCTGCTTATAAGCTTTTAAGACCCCAGGCACTACGCAACGAACTAGGAGGTAGAACAGAAGTATTAAACACGTTATTAGGCCAATTAACAGGAATGTCCCATGAAACCATGACCCTAACCCTCCAAACCAAGAAAAACATCATAAGATTTTTGGTTGTACATAAGCAGCCTCAGTAGCTTCTCTCTTTTTTTTTTTTTGTCATTGTAAATATATCTATCACACAACTTTTACCAATTTAACTTTTTACAGGTGTACAACTTATTGACAGCAATTACAATAATCGGCTGTGCAACCCTACCCTTAATCAATGCTCTTGGAATACAATTTTATATAATTAAAATGACCTGCTGCCACATGATCTAATCATAGAGAAGGTGGAAAAGGGAATCAGTTTTTATTGAGTACTTAGTACATAGACGGGTATTTTATGCACAGCATTCTGTTCAGTGGTCAAGACAACTCTTTGAAGCAAGTATTATTATCCCTGAGTTTTAGATGCAAAAACTGAAGCTCAGAGAGGTTAAATAACCTGCCTATGGTCATGCAGCTAATTAAGAGTGGAGCTGGGATGTCAACTCAGGTCTTCCTTACTACAGTTGCCTGTGCTGTTGTCACTGCATGAGATAAACTAGTCCTGTCTCCTGATACCAGAGTGATAGAGGAGACCCTCAATATTTAGAGACTACTAGCTTCTGGCAGTGAAGTGATGTGACTGAGTGTGAAAAGACAGGGTAATGAAGAGAAGCAGAATGGGGAAAGGCTGAGTAGGTCGTATTCAGAGGCATGCTTTATTCAGCTAATTTACGGACACTGCACCTTAGACCTGCAGGTAGGTAGAACTCAAATGTTGTCACCTGCCATCCTCAAAAAAAAAGAAAAAAGAAAAGGAAGAGGAAAGGGGAAGGTCAGTGTAGAGGAAATATATCGCTACCTAATATGTGTGGAATGGTATCTGTTAATCATTTTGGTGTCGTGTCACCTCTGTCACTATCTTGCTAGGTGAGGACAGCAGTGTTTTTACTCAAGGTGTATTTATGTGCTATTGTTTTCACTGGGAAATAAATCATCAATGTTATAGTCTTATGCCCCTGAGAGAATTGTATAGATTTTTAATGCATTTATCATACATCTTACAGATAACTTCCCCCAGGAAAATTCACCCATAACTATCATCCATGTTGCTAACATATACAATATCTATAACGTTACAGCTTAGAGTCAGACAGATGGAGTTTCTATCCCAGCTCTCCCATTTATTATTTAGGTGGCCATGGTCAAATTACTTCATCTTTCTGAATCTCAAACCCCTTTTCTATCAAATGAGGCTAATGGTATCTATCTTATAAGTCTAATAAAGAGGAAATGAGGAAAAATATATGTACACATTCTCATATAACTTGTTACAGTATCACATGGCAATGAACGGAAGCTACTTTCATTGCTGATAATGACGACAAAACTCCTGTAGTAACTTAGGTTCTGTTAGCTCAGACTGCTCGTATATAGTTTTGCATGACAGTTATCATTGTGTGTGTTTGTATGTATCTATATGTTCATGTGTATGTGTGTGTGTGTATATATATATACACACATAAATATAGAGAAAGAGAAAGAGAGGGAAGGAGAGAAAGAGGGAGTGGGGAGGAGAGAGAGAGAGACACCCTGGGAAATGCAAATGGTTAATGTGTTCAGCTGCTAACTGAAAGTTCGGTGGTTCAAACCCACCAGCCACTCTGAGGGAGAAAATACCTGGCGATCTGTTCCCGTAAAGATTTCAGCCTAGGAAGCCCTGTGGGGCAGTTCTTCTCTGTCCTATAGGGTCGCTATTAGTCAGAATTGACTCCACAGCACACAACAATAACAACAAACCCACTTAACTCATACCACAAGCCTATGTGGTAAAATACTATAGTTGTCCTCATTTTCAATAACTGAACCTCAGTACAGCTAAGGAACTTACTCAGGGTAAAGCAACAGAGTGCCGATTTGTACTAGGCTATCTGACTCCAAAACCTGTGCCGTTAACCATGTGTCCAGGGATACAGGTCCTTTAAATCTGTGAGACACTTTGCTAGGAGAAATATGGGCTGTTGCCCTGGCCTTGTTGTTGTTAGGTGCCCTTGAGTCGCTGCCAACTCACAGTGACCCTGTATAACAGAACAAAATGTTGCCCGGTCCTGTGCCATCCTCAAAATCGTTGCTATGCCCTGGCCTTACTGAGCTTAAACTCTGCTGTATTGCCCTTTTAGCATCCCCCATTTTGAATCACAATTTTCTTAGCATCTATCAACCTTGGTTTCTAGCCCACTCTGCTCCAGATTGCCACCACCTTCCCCTTGGATTCCATGTTCTTAATCCCGTAACCCATGAGTAAGCACTTGCCAACTCCAGCAAAGCTTAGCCTGACTCAGTGGCTCCAAGCTCAGCCACCCCTATCCTTTACCCTGGACTGGAATCCTAGCTTTTGTCATGCTTTCTGGACCTGTGTCTGGACCTCAGTCCAAGAACTTCCATTTATGAGTTGAGAAGAAGTGTAGTGTATTTGCTTTACAGCCTAGGTCAGTCCCTTTGTTAGCCTGGAGTGAATAAATGTGCTGTCAGGAGAAACAGAGGCTCACTTTGAGATTCTAAAGTCCTTTAGAAAAGCCATCCACCCATATGATATACCTCATTCACAAAAGATCTTGGTTCTTCCAGAAAGATGTGATGTTTTAGCATTGAGGAACCACATTAATAACATGGATGTTTTCAAATCTGGGGATATATTCTTTAGCAACTGAAAGTGCTGGCCAGGAAGTAAAACAGTGTCTCTTCCCTTATTAACCCACACTGATACGAAGAAAAAATGGCCCAGGTCAGAAAACTATAGTCTTGTGACTGCCTCATCTCTTGACCTAATTTTGTGACTTCTGGCCCTTTGTCATTGACTCTCCATTTATATCCTATTTATCCTCTTTCATATATTGCTTTACAGATGTTCTCGTGGATTCTCAAATATTCTGTTGTGTGCTTTACGCCACAGCATCCTCTAAGGTAAACACATCTTTTCTTTCATTTGTAAGCAGCCACCATTCCTGTTTTTTCTGCATACAGTGGGTGCTCGAAGCATGCTGTTAAATGAATGTACTCCTACTGGAGTATGTCCTTGGGCTGCTAGGATTCCAAATTTATACACAGGAAGTCAACAGAAAAAGGCAGACAGTTTTTCTGAATGCTTTCCCAAATAGCCTGTGTGGAATTACATTGTGCTTTTTGTGTGCGTGTGTGGTTAATTAAAACCTAGATGGTGACTCATGAAACAATGTCACATTTCAGATTTAGGAATGATTATGGATAATTATCCCTGGGCTTTGGTTTGAAAGGCAAACAAAGTTTTGAATGAGTCTTTTCTTTCTCACCACTTAATGACACCTTTTAAAATAAAATCAGGGCTGCCTGATGACCTGCACAGCTGCTTTCTGAAAACCTGAATGCAATCAAGCGCAAAATCTGAGTTAGGTAACTGCTTTTCACATACAGGCCACTAACGTGAAGGATTGAAATAAACTAGTTCCTGACACATTGAAGTCTGTTTATCCATTTAAGAAAATTGTGCATAAATTAAAGACAGCTCAACGACTTTTTTGTGTTGTCCAGATGACCCCTTCCTAAACCATCATTTAGTTAGATCATTGCCATGCTCCGAGACCTTCAGTAGCTCACCATTGCCTAAGGAAATAAATTCAGGTTCCTCTACCTGGTTCTCTACTTCTTTCACAATCCAGAGCCACCCTATCTCTTTGCAGTTTCCACTATCCTGCAACACAAATTCTCTGGTCCAGCTAAGTGAGCCATTCACCTCAGCATTCCCTCACAGCACTCATAGGATGTAATACCCACCCCTCAGAGTTTATTCAGGTTTTTCACCCTGTAAACCCTTCCCTCACCAAATACCTACTACCTCCCTTTTCTTTAGCCATTGTTGACTAAACTGAAGTCCCACTTTCATCCATGACACTTTCCCTGACACCTGTCAACAGTGATGACCGTCTGTCCCTACTAATGCTGAGAACTGCCCCAACTCTTTGCATCTTTATGCCGATCACCTAGGGGTACTGCTTCCAGTACCAGCTGGTACCATTCATTTAACACATGATCATATCCTTATTTTTGATATTTGAAAACATTACACACGTAGTATATTTCATACCAGCAAAACAGTGAGCTATTGAAGGGCAAGTACAATGACCAATTCTTCTTAATAGTCTCCACAGTACATAGCATTATACTACTGCCTTGCTTTAGAGTGTATCTATTAAGTGCTTACATGCAGAGGTGAAGCCAAAGGGGATTTTGATTACCCGCAAGTAAGTTGCAGCAGGATGTTGTTAGTGTCCTGCCCAGATCCCCTTTACTAGACTGGTATACCCGTCACCCAGCTTCCATGAAGATTGACTGCTAATGGCTCACAGCTGTACCCTTCTCAGGAGCTGATAGGTGCCACCTCACTTGCATATGCCAGGTTAAATTATGCCCCTTATTCCACAGGCAACCCATAACCAATGACTGACAGGTGCAGAGGTACAAAAGTTTAGCCTTCTTGCCTCTGGCTAGGGCAAACTCTGTGAGGCAATTCATGTTCGGCGTCCCCCGCCTCAGTGGGATCAGGCTACCCTTCTCCTGAACCCACATCCTTGCTTAGCTTCCTCTCCTTCCCTGTCCTGCTTCCCTCAATCCCTTGAAGGTTTTTTGTGACTCCTTCACTAAACCATTCTCACAAGAATCCTTGTCTCAGGCTCAGCTTCTGGGGAACACTACCTAAGATACAAGTATTCCTGAAATGGATAATAAATTGTAGATAGTTATAACTGCTTCTAGTGTAGCAGAAATTCTTTGATAAACTCTGTTATCAGAGAGTATTACATCAACAAAAAACATTAATGCCCTTTTAAACAGCTATATAAAACTTTGGGATGACTGGTTGTCAGTATTAAACATGAGAAGTTTGAGATAGAAGTAAGCTTAAAGAGGATTCAGTCTGATGGTTCTGCTCTCCATGTCAACACAGATAAGGAACACTATATGCTCCCAAGGTAATAGTAGCTTTGAACTTCAGAGAAGTCAGAGGAGTGTAATAAATCCTGGTTGGGAGGGTTGGAAAAGCCTCAAAGTTGATTCTGATGAACCCCCCCCATGCCTGACTGATCTAGTTCAATTGTATAATTTTTTTAAACAAATGAGGACATGTTTTATAGATTGAATTTTGTCCCCCCAAAATGTGTGTCAGTTTGGCTAGGCCATGATTCCCAGTATTGTGAGGTTGCCCACCATTTTGTGATCTGAAGTGATTTTCCTATATAAGTCCTACCTCTATGATGTTAATGAGGCAGGATTAGAGGCAGTTATGTTAATGAGGTAGGACTCAGTCTACAAGATTAGGTTGTGTCTTAAGTCAATATCTTTTGAGATATAAAAGAGAAAAGCAAGCAGAGAGACGGGGGACCCACCAAGAAAGTGGTGCCAGGAGCAGAGCATGTCCTTGGACCCAGGGTCCCTGCACTGAAAAGCTCCTAGACCAGGTGAAGATTGATGACAAGGCCCTTCCTCCAGAGCCAATAGAGAAAGAAAGCCTTCCTGGAGCTGGCCTCCTGAATTCAGACTTCTAGCCTACTAGACTGTGAGAGACTGTTTGTTAAAGCCATCCAATTGTGGTATTTCTGTTATAGCAGCACTAGATAACTAAGACAACATGGAAGAGGCAGAAAAGTGACTTCTCCATGGCACAGAACTACTCTGTGGCAGAGGAGGAACCAGAACTCATGTCTCTACATACCTAGTGCTGGATTTGATCTAATGTGGCATTTCCCAAAATGTGTTTTGAGGAATACTAGTTTTATGAGATACTCCATATGAACAGAAAATAGGTTCCAAATACTGCATGCTATGTACTTTTCCTGGAAATTCACAAGGAACATTAGCATATTAAATGTTCTGAGAAAGCTTGCATTAAAAAATTCTTTTCACTCAGTTTTTCCCAAACTTATTTAATCATGGAGACTTCTTTTTTCGTATAGTACCTGTTAACCAACATCCCTCAGAAATAGTGATCCACGGTACTCACTTTAGAAGAAGCTGACCTAATTGGTTATCCTAGGGAATTACTATGTACTGTCAACATTTATGTGGACCACTTGGTAAAAATGATTCTGTCCTTAAGTTTAAAGGAAGGATAGAAAAGTTTAGCACCTTGGTTTAACTCCCAGAAAAGAAAGGAAGGAAGAAGAAATAGGAAAGTTCATAGAAAGTTTCTGGTCACTTGATAATAATCATTAAAAACCACACCTTTGGGCACTATAGAAATCTCCTAAATACTAGATCACTGCAAGTTAAAAGCTGAAAGAACACTTATGGAAGGAATAAAAAAGTATATGGAAATGTCATTCAACTCTACAGGGTCAAGGCCAGATTATAGCTCAGACAACCTAAATGGAGAAAATGACCATGATAAATTTTATATGGAGTTTATTATATCCCTCACATTCCTTCAGAGAGACCCAAATCCGAAAGAACTACAAGTGATAAGTTCTTTTCTTGCACATGTATATAAATACTACTATTACTACTAATAAATTACTAACCAGTACATAAGTAACATACATTATTCACATTTAAACACAGCCACTATGTTTATGACCTAAGCATATGTTATGACATAAATATAGGCTACTGTAGTTGTTTCTTGCTGCATATAATAAATACTATCAAGCAGAATGATCATCCCATTAGCCTTTTTCAGCTGACCACTTAATGCCAGATGCTTGAAGAACAAGAACCTACATTCAATTTAACCACTGCTACAAGGAGGCCAAGCATGACTGCTGTTACAGTGTTATATCTGGCTGTGAGAAGTGAGATTGAATCAGTGGAACTTAAGGCAAGTTCTTTTGTGTTGAAACTGTGACTAAGGGTTTTGTCCACAGGACAAATTGACTGTTATCAGTTTAGGTAAGGCTTCAACTGGGACAGGTGAGGGAGAGAAGAAAAAGCATCAGTTTTACTAATGCCTTTGTATCAGTGGTGCCAGTATTAGTGGCATAAATTTCTACTATACACAAGCGGCAGATACTGGATTTTTTAAATTTAATATTGTTAACATATAGGTAGCTTAGCCCTGTGCAAAATGCTGAGGACCTGGGTTTTTTGTTTTTTTTTTTTTTAAGTATAAGACATGGTCCAAAGAGTTCAAATTCAAATGAAGTGACATTTGAAAAACACTAGAAAATAGTTAGTATGACCTATGGAGTCCCTGGGTGGTGCAAATGGTTAAGTGCCAAAAGGTTGGCAGTTCGAACCCACCCAGATGTGCCTTGGAAGACAGGCTTGGCCATCTGCCTCCAAAAGGTCACAACCTTGAAAACCCTATGGAATAGTTCTACTCTGCACACATGGGAACTCCATGAGTCAGAATTGACCTGATGGCAACTCACAACAGCAATATGACCTAAGTGGAACATGTAGTAAAGAGATTCAGTCAGCATCCAAAGTCATCCTATAACTCAGTACTTCAATATGAAAACAGAACAGATTGTGTTAAAAGGTGATTTTTAAGCTTTTTGAAAAGTGCATTTCTAGAATGAGTGGGTTAGATTAGGCTAATATGATCTGTGGTCAATATAACAACAGGTTTTTTTATTTTTAAAGAGACATAAAAACATTGACAGGGACTGACTTTCTACTTAATTTCCCATTTTCAGCAGCAAGTATTAATGCTCTATCAGAATGCAGCAGAAGACAGGTAAATTTTGAAGGGAAAAGAAAAAGATGAGAAATATCCCAAGAGTAAATGTTTCAAAGTAAGGGAGAAGAAGCACCAAAATAAGAGGGTTGGTTGGGGGTAGTGGGGAAGGGAGGCAACAAAATCTGCCTTTGAGCACTTCAGGCTTGATTTCAAGCCCGGCTAAGCACACAAATATGGTCATGGTGCATATAAAGTGTCCAGGTTGCATTACTCAGTATGTTTTAGATCCAAGAGCAAAACTGTTACTAATCAACATGAAATTCTGCCAATTCTTTGCATTCTTTATACTTTTATTCATCAACAAGTCTCTGTGAAGTGTTTGTGTATATCAGAGGCTATGAATGAGAATTACAACACTCAGTGACTACACTTACTCCTCACTTATCGACTATCTCGTTACCTGACATTTTGCATTTACGACAATAGTGAAAAGTTTACTATCTGACTATTTTGTGCATTAATGTTGTACCTCTGGCATTAACAAATGCCGAGATGCAAGGCGAGAATAACACTGGCTGTGATGGTTAAGGTTATGTGTCACCTTGTCTGGACTGCAATTTGGTGGTTTGGCAGTTATGTAATGATGTAATTTGGCATTTATGTAATGATGTGATTTGGCGGTTATGTAATGATGTGGTCATCCTCCATTTTTACATAATGCCAATTTTTGCATAACAACATGGTTTTTGGAACCTAACCATGTCGTTAAGTAAGGAGTGGGTGTATAAGTGAATCATTTCTGTGTAAAATATTTTTAACTGCTTTCCACTTGTCTCCTCACACAGTTTTGGGACCATCTTCCCCTGAAGTGGAGTGGTGGATGTTCAGGGAATGCAAACTGGTTTTAATATTATTATGTATTATAATAGTCTCTTTAAAATCCAACAGAAGCTGTTTTTCAATTATATGTCATTTTAGGTAATTTATCACTGTAAATAGTTAAGAGATAGCCAAACAAAATCACAGGCCCTACTAACATCTAAAACTTTAGAAATTCAATAACAATATGAACAATGAGGCAAAGGACAAGCTAAATAATAGAATATTAAAACCTAGAGATAAATGACCAGAGGGGTAGGGTGGGCAGTGATCCTGAATCCTTAGAGTAGGAAAGGGATTTAGCAGTCATGGGAGTTCCACTGTAACTAATTCCATCAAGTCAGAAAGATTTTATACAAGAGGTGGGTTTTCAGCAATATATTGAATGACAAAGAGGTATGACATGACAAATAAGGAGAAGAAAATAGATGAGAATTTGCTTGCACCAAAATAGGATCAGAACACTTCCAAATGATGCTTCTGTAACTATTTTAATGATTGGGATCAGCATTGGGGAGCAGTTAGGATGTACCCTAAATGAACTATTTGGTTGTAGAGATAATACCTTTACCTTAGTTGCTGTCACCAAAAGATAGCGGTTCCTTTGTTTGAGAAAGTAAAGCTGACTCAGAGGTTCAAATAAGACTTATAGATTATGAATAAAAAAACCCAAAGGATCACCTCACACTTTTTATTGGTTCATAAGACTAATTTATAATAACAACAAACAACCATTAATATACTGTGTAATACTAATGAGAGCAAAGAACAAAGAGGAAAATATTTTCAAAGTAAAAATGCAGTGGTAATTTTTAATTGCATAGACTTCTTCTCACATTCCTACTGATTTAGCCCTCCTAATATTATTCTTCCTAGATAAGCCAAGATTTATCTAAGACCTGATTTACAATCCTTTTTACCAAAAGCGTTCTTTATGTTACTACTAACTTTCTTGACTTCTCCTAAACTAGGTCTAGCTATACTTTTGGTAAAACTGGCCTCTGCTCAAGTCTCTCTTAGGGCAAACTTATCCTATGAGTCTCTTTCTCATATAATAGAGGTTTCTGGTGGCACCCTGGAGCCCTAGTGGCGCAGTGGATAGGTGTTTGGCTGCTAACCAAAAGGTCGACAGTTTGAATCCACCATCCGCTCCTTGGAAACCCAATGGGGCAGTTATACTCTGTCCTATAGGGTCACTATGAGTCAGAATTGACTCAACGGCAATGGGTTTGGTTTTATTTTGGTTTGGTCACACCATATGTACCCCGGCTGTTTCTAATTAACCCAGGCAATCTGGTTCTGAGTGGATGACTCAGAAGGATTTTTTTTTAAAGAACCAAATGATTTTAAAAATTTGGATTAAATAAAGATAAATGATATTATAAAATAATTATAATTTAAACATGGGAAAATTTCTTTGTGGTCCCCTCAAAAATCAGTTTCACCATTCAAAAATAAATGGCACTTACTTCTGTACATTAAAATGCAAGTGAGTGTAGGAAGAAGTCAGATGACAATGAACAGTTTAATGACATGGTAGAAAAAATGTAAAGGAGTAATCCTGTACCCATAAGGCATATGTGATATATATTTTTCTATACGAATTATTCTTATAATACTTTTTATAATTTATTTTTGTTGTTGAGAATATACACAGCAGAACATATACCAATTCACCCATTTCTACATATACAATTCAGCGACATTGATTACATTGTTTGAGTTGTGCAGCCATTCTCACCCTCCTTTTCTGAGTTGTTCCTCCCCCATTAACATAAAGTCACTTAGCCCTAAGTTTCCGATCTAATCTTTCGAGTTACTGTTGTCAGTTTGGTCTCATATAGATAGATCTTAAAAGAGCACAATGCTCAAGGCAGACATTCTTTACTAGTTAAGCTAAAGTACTGTTTGGTCCTTCTTATAGTTCTTATTTCATATATTAAAAGTTTCTAAATGTAAATTTTCTATGAGATTCAGAAGAACATAAATGGACGAAGATGGAACTGTCAGGGGAGTCAAAATCAACTTTTTCAATTGCTAATGTGCCCATGTATATAAGTAGATGGACCCTTAAAGCAGTGAAATCCAAGGCAGAGCCAAATTAACAATACAGAAATTAAACTGAGTGAAAATGAATTGCTTCTATGTGTTTTAAAAGAAAGAGGAAAACAGTACTTTTTTTAAAAAAAATTTTATTTTTGTAGTTTAAATGAAGTTTACATTTCAAGTCAGTCTCCCATACAAAAATTTATACATACATTGTTACGTGACCCTAATTGCTCTCCCGTTACTGTGACAGCACACTTCTCATTTCCACCCCTGATACCCCATACCCATTCAACCAGCTCCTAACCCTCTCTGCTTTCCCATCTCACCTCCGGACAGAAGCTGCCCGTTTAGTCTCTTGTATCTGCTTGAGCTAAGAGGCACACTCCTCACGAGTATCACTTTGTGTCCCACTGTCCAGTCCCATCCCTGTCTGAAGAGTTGGCCTTGGAAATTGTTTTAGTTCTGGGCTGGTAGAGAATCTGGGGGCTGTGCTTTCCGGGGTTCCTCTGGTCTCAGTCAGACCATTAAATCTGGTCCTCTTAATAAAATTTGAGTTCTGCACCCCATCTTTCTCCTTCTCCATCAGGGACTCTCTGTTGTGTTCCCTGTCAGGGCGGTCATTGGTGGTAGCCGGGCACCATCTTGTTCTTCTGGTCTCAGGCTGATGAACTCTCTGATTTATGTGGACTTTTCTGTCTCTTGGGCTAATGCTTTCCTTGTGTCATTGGTGTTCTTCATTCTCCTTTACTCCAGGTGATTGGGACCAACTGATGCATCCCACATGGCCACTTGCAAGCTTTTAAGACCCCAGATGCCACTCACCGAAGTAGGATGCAGAACATTTTCTTAATAAGCTTTGTTATGCCAGTTGACCTAGATGTCCCCTGAAAGCATGTCCCCCAGCACCCTACCCCTTCTACTCTGTCCCTTGAAGTGTTTGATTGTACTCAGGAAACTTCTTAGCTTTGGTTTAGTCCAGTTGTGCTGACTTCCCCTGTAGTGAGTGCTGTCCTTCCCTTCACATAAGATAATACTTGTCTACTATCTAGTTAGTAAATAACCCTCAGCCTCCCTCCCCACCCTCGTAACCATCAAAGAATGTTTTCTTCTGTGTTTAAACCTTTTTTTGAGTTCTTATAATAGTGGTTTTATACAATATTTGTCCTTCTGTGGCCGACTAAATTCACTCAGCATAATGCCCTCCAGATTCCTCCATGTTATAAGATGTTTCACGGCTTCATCATTGTTCTTTATCGTCACGTAGTATTCCATTGTGTGGATATACCATAATTTGTTTATCCATTCGTCCGTTGATGGGCACCTAGGTTGTTTCCATCTTTTTGCTATTGTGAACAGTGCTGCAACGAACATGGGTGTGCATATATCTATTCGTGTGACGGCTCTTACTTCTCTAGGATATATTCCAAGGAATGGGGTAGCTGGATCCTATGGTACTTCTATTTCTAGCTTTTTGAGGAAGCGCCAAATCGATTTCCAAAGTGGTTGTACCATTTTACAATCCCTCCAACAGTGTATAAGTGTTCCAGTCTCTCCACAACCTTTCCAACATTAATTATTTTGTGTTTTTTGGATTAATGCTAGCCTGTTGGGGTGAGATGATATCTCACTGTAGTTTTGGTCTGCATTTCTCTAATGGCTAAAGATCGTGAGCATTTCTTCATATGTCTGTTAGCAGCCTGAATATCTTCTTTGGTGAAGTGCCCGTTAATATCCTTTGCCCAATATTTAATTGGGTTATTTGCCTTTTTGTTGTTGAGGTTTTGCAGTTATCTTGTAGATTTTAGAGATTAGACGCTGATCGGATTTGTCATGGCCAAATTTTTTTTTTCCAGTCTGTAGGTTGTCTTTTAACTCTTTTGGTGAAGTCTTTTGATGAGCATAAGTGTTTGATTTTTGGGAGCTTCCAGTTATCTAGTCTCCTTCTGGTGCTTGTGCATTGTTACTTATGGTTCCTGTTCCTATTGTGTTTATGCCATGAATTAGGGCTACTAGTGTTGCCCCTGTTTTTTCTTCCAGGATCTTTATCGTTTTCAATTTTGCATTTAAGTCTTTGATTAATTTTGAGTTAGTTTTTGTACATTGTGTGAGGTATGGGTCTTGTTTCAGTTTTTTGCAGATGGATATCCAGTTAATGCCAGCACCATTTGTTAAAGAGACAGTCTTTTCCCCAGTGAACAGACTTTGGGCCTCTGTCAAATATCAGCTGCTCATAGGTGGATGAATTTATGTCTGGATTCTCAATTCTGTTCCACTGGTCTATGTATCTGTTGTTGTACCACTACCAGGCTGTTTTGACTACAATGGCAGTAGAATAGGTTCTAAAATCAGGTAGTGTGAGGCCTCTCACTTTGTTCGTCTTCTTGAGTAATGCTTTACTTATTCCGGGCCTCTTCCCTTTCTGTATGAAGTTGGTGATTTGTTTCTCCATCTCATTAAAAAATGCTAGTGGAATTTGGATCGGGATTGCGTTGTATCTGTAGATGGCTTTGGGTAGAATTGACATTTTCACAATGTTCAGTCTGCCTATCCATGAGCAAGGTATGTTTTTCCACTTTGCAGGTATCTTTTGGTTTCTTGCAGTAGTGTCTTGTAGTTTTCATCGTATAGGTCTTTTACGCATCTGGTTGGATTTATCCTGAAGTGTTTTATCTTCTTGGGGACTATTGTAAATGTATTGATCTGGTGATTTCCTCTTCAAGGTTCTCTTTTTTGGTATAGAGGAATCCAACTGATTTTTGTATGTTTATCTTGTATCTTTAAACTTTGCTGAAATCTTCTATTAGTTCCAGTAGTTTTCTTATGGATTCTTTGGGATTTTCTGTGTATAAGATCATATCATCTGCAAATAGAGACACTTTGACTTCTTCCCTACCAATTTGAATGCCCTTTATTTCTTTTTGTAGCCTAATTGTTCTGGCTAGGACCTCCAGCGCAGTGTTGAATAAGAGTGGTGATAAATGGCATCCTTGTCTGGTTTCCGTTCTCAAGGGGAATGCTTTCAAAGTCTCTCCATTTAGGATGATGTTGGCTGTTGGCTTTGTATAAATGCCCTTA
>NW_004444157.1:1920565-1922422 GCF_000243295.1 Trichechus manatus latirostris
GTTTGATTTTTTTTCCCTTGCTTTTTCTGTTGTTGATTTCTGCTTTTATGGCTTTATGGTCAGAAAAGATGCTTTGTAATATTTCGATGGTTTGGATTTTGTTAAGGCTTGCTTTATGGCCTAATATGTGGTCTGTTGTAGAGAATGTTTCATGTGCATTGGAAAAGAAAGTATACTTGGCTGCTGTTGGGTGGAGTGTTCGGTATATGTCTATGAGATCAAGTTGGTTTATTGTAGCATTTAGCTGTTCCATGTCTTTGTTGAGCTTCTTTCCGGATGTTCGGTCCTTCACCGAAAGTGGTGTATTGAAGTCTCCTACTACTATTGTGGAACTGTCTTCTCTCTTTTCAGTGCTGTTAGCGTTTGTTATGTGTATTTTGGAGCCCTGTCATTGGGTGCGTATATATTTATTATAGTTATGTCCTCCTTGCAGATTGACCCTTTAATCATTATATAGTGTCCTTCCTTATCCTTTGTGGTGAATTTTACTTTAAAGTCTTTTTTGTTAGAGATTAATATTGCCACTCCTGCTCT
Organism: Trichechus manatus latirostris; assembly: GCF_000243295.1. Lineage (NCBI taxonomy): Eukaryota > Metazoa > Chordata > Mammalia > Sirenia > Trichechidae > Trichechus > Trichechus manatus. The sequence continues at coordinate 1,921,100 of NW_004444157.1, forward strand.
TTTTTGAGTGTTGTTTGCTTGATATATTTTTTCCATCCTTTGTGTTTTAGTTTTTTTTGTGTCTTTAAGTCTAAGGTGTGTCTCTTGTAGGCAGCTTATAGACAGCTCATGTTTTTTAATCCAGTCTGCCACTCTGTCTCTATTGGTGCATTTAGTCCATTTACATTCAGCATAATTATTGATAGGTATGAATTTAGAGTTGTCATTTTTATGTCTTTTTTTTGTGTGTTGTTGACAGTTTCATTGTTCCACTTAATTTTCTGTGCTGAGTCATTTTTCTTTATGTATTTTCTTTTCATCTTTTTCATTGTTGTGGATTTTGTGTTTGCTGAGTCTTTATATTTTTCTAGCTTTTTAATTTTGACTTGTAGGATTGTTAGTTTCCTTTGTGGTTACCTTAATATTTACCCCTGTTTTTCTAAGTTTATACCAGTCTTTTATTTCTTTATATTGCCTTGACTTCCTCTCCATGTGAAAAATCTGTGTCTATATTTTTTAAGTCCCTCTTTTTTGTTTTAATGTTGTTGTCTTTTACATATTGACATCTATTTCCCTATTTTCAGTGTTTTAGCTTTGATTTCCTTTTGTGATTTCCCTATCTGGGTTGATATCTGGTTGCTCTGTCCTGTGTTCTAATCTTGGGTTGTTATCTGATGTTACTGATTTTCTAACCGGAGGACTCCCTATAGTATTTCTTGTAATTTTGGTTTGGTTTTTGCAAATTCCCTAAACTTCTGTTTATCTGGAATTGCCCTAATTTCACCATCATATTTGAGAGACAGTTTTCCTGGATATATAATTCTTGGCTGGCAGTATTTTTCCCTCAAGGCTTTATATATATCATCCCACTGCCTTCTTGGCTGCATGGTTTCTGCTGAGTAGTCCGAGCTCATTCTTAGTGACTCTCCTTTTTAGATGAGTTTTCGTTTATCCCTAGCTGCTCTTAAAATTCTCTCTTTATCTTTGGTTTCGGCAAGTTTGATTATAATATGTCTTGGTGACTTTCTTTTGGGATCTACCTTATGTGGGGTTTGATGAGCATCTTGGATAGATATCTTCTCAACTTTCATGATATCGAGGAAGTTTTCTGCCAACAAATCTTCAACAATTCTCTCTGTATTTTCTATTATTCCCCCCCCCCCAACCGTTTTGGTACTCCAATCACTCGTAGGTTATTCCTCTTGATAGAGTCCCACATAATTCTTAGGTTTTCTTCATTTTTTTAATCCTTTTATCTGATTTTTCCTCAAATAAGTTGGTGTCAAGTGCTTTATCTTCAGTCTCACTAATTCTGACTTCCATTGCCTCAATTCTGTGCCTATG
>NW_004444157.1:1922522-1956904 GCF_000243295.1 Trichechus manatus latirostris
CAGCCTGTTAAATTTGTCATTATGCTTTTCTCTAATCTTTTTAATTTCCTCTATTGTGTATTCTGCATTTTGCTTAATTTCCTTCCTAATTTCTTGAAGAGTTCTGTATATTAACGTTTTGTATTCTGCCTCTGGTAACTCCAAGAAATTTTCCTCCTCTGGAAAATTTCTAGATTTTTTACTTTGGGAGCTTGCTGAAGCCATCATGGTCTACCTCGTTATGTGATTTGATATTGACTGTTGTCTCTGAGTCATCCATAAGTTATTATATTTATTTATTTTATGTTTGCTTACTGTATCCTAGCTTCTTGTTTTCTTTTGATATGCTCAAATAGGCTGCTCTTATGAGCTAGTTTGATTTTTTGTACCTTTGAAGCTCTTATGTCCTGTCACCAGGTGGTTAGATTTGTTACTAGGTATGTGAGCTCAGGAGTCCACCCACTCCTCCTGTATGGATTCAGCTCAGGTGCCCAGGTAGATAGGCACCAAGTGTGTGGTGTAGGCTCTCACCTACAGCCCTAGACAGGCATGGGTGGTTGGTATAGGCACAGGCATCTGGCTGCAGCAGGGGGACACACTCTGAGCGAGGCAGGGTGCTGACGGCCGCCCACAAGCGTCCAGGAGGAAGGCGTGTCCCTGTTCCCTAGAGCACGTAGGTGGGTAGGTTTTGCATCTGGACCGTGAGCATGTAATACTGTTGGTTGTAAGGACTTGGGGGTACCTCTTATTCTTGGGCCCCTATCGCAGGTGGCTAGGTGACATGGGTGGAGCCACCAGTCCTCAGGCCCCTGATTTGGTTAGGTGAAGACCCTGCTTAATGGGCAGAGCAGTGTCAAATGTCACGAACCTGCCACTTCATAGCTGAAACAGTTTAAGTTAGACTGCAGGTGTATACCCTGTTGTATTGTGGTAATGAGGGCCTACGGTGTTGAAATAGGCCCACAGAAGTCTCTGCAGAGGGAAAGGCACTCAGATTCGGTGGATCCCTTATACTTGTGCCTAGGCAAAGGAGCTGTGCCTACCATGGGTTCCTGGCTTAGGGGAGCTGGCGGGTTTTTTTTTCCCCTATTTGTTAATTTGTTCACTCTCCAATGCCAGGAGAATGGCTTAGGCCGTGTGACAGATCCTACTGCCGGCCCAGAGGACTCAGCAATTGCTGAAGCCGGTCCAGGACCCAGTGTAGAGCAGGGAGCAGGCAGGTAAATTGGAGAGAGGTTTTTCCCTAAGGGGGGTGTTTTTCATCCATGCAGTAGGCCTTATGTAAATACTTGTCTTTCTCCAGTGAGGGCTGCTTCTCACTGGTTCTGGGTGGCCGAGTAGACTCTCTGGTGCTGGATCTCTCCCAGTATGGAAAAGATGCCTCCGGAGCACTGCTGCTTGTCTGCCTCACCACTCACCCATGAGCTGATCAGGCCTGAAGGGCTCAGGCTCTCGCCGGGTCAGGTCTGGCAACTCCTCGCTGCTTCTGAACCATCTCTCCCTCCCGCTGCCACTCAGTTCAGTTCCTCAACTTCGCCTTAGATTTTCAGGGCTCCGAGATTGTGATATGTAATTGATTCACTCGTTTTTTCGGGTCTTTGTTGTAAAAGGGTCCACTGGAAGCATCTGACCACTCCACCATCTTGGCTCTACCTCCAGAGAACAGTTCTTTTTTACTGAATGTCAAGAAGAAATTCTTTCATAAGAATTAATTTAAACCTCCAATGTTCCAATTTGAAGTTGCATTGTAGGTAGAACACCTAAAAAATGGGAACTCTAACCTACTCCTATGAAAGAAGCAATTTGCTTTATGAAAATCTCTGTAAGGTAGAGAAGAAAGCTGTCCATTCTGTACATGAAATTCAACAAAGAAACCGTGTCACCTCCTCGGGAAATGGTTCCATTTTTTTTCCCAATCATCTTGCTCAGAAAGATATACCATAAAGAACAGAACCCCCAAGTTTAGGAGAAAAATCAATGTGAAAGCAAATAAAATATGGCACAATGAACAACTGGGGTTTGACATATCAGTATTAGGTACCTTTAAATAATATTTTTAAGAACACCACAATGATTAATATTGGGCAAATAAAGTTGGGTAGACATATGTAACATTTTAATTTCTAGAAACTAAAGAAATTACTCAAATACTGTTGTGAAATAGTTTGCATTTATCCTCAAATCCTCTTCTGTCTGACAGGAGTACATATCTGTTGGTTTTTAAATTAGTATGATGAGTGCATTTCTAAAGCAGTTTTTGTGGCCCTGGTGGCACAGCGGATATGCGTTTGACTGCTAACCAAGAGGTCGGCAGTTCGAATCTACTGGCTGCTCCTTGGAAACTGTATGGAGCAATTCTACTCTGTCCTGTATGGTTGCTATGAGTCGGAATTGACTGGACAGCAATGAGTTTGGTTTTGGTTTTTATGTAGCCAAGGCTATAAAAGATGAAGTCCACATGCTAATGCATTATATAGAAATTTCAAATAACCCTTGGCACAGCAGATAGATTCCTATTTAGGCAGACAGAGGAAGAGAGATACTCTTGAAGAAAAAAAGAAAAATCACTCTCTTGGCTGCATATCTAATTGCAGCCAACATTATGTTTACGAGACTAATAGATTTCTGCGGGCTTCTGTTACATGTAGGCAAATAGTAAAAAGAGATCAGAAAATGTGAAGAGATAAATTAAGGCCTTTTAAAAAAATACAGGAACAGTCAAAGAGGGATATTTTACTTAGATGGCGCATGCAGAAAGCTACCTGCAATAGCTTTTGATGCAGAATGAATCACAAAAGAAAACTCCTAATCAAGGGCTATGAATGAGATCAAGGGACAGAATAAATGCGTAATACTTAAGAATCAGTGATAATGATAGCTGTGACTACAGTTCATTTTATTTAATAACCTAGCACAAAGATATACTAAGAGGCAGTATAATTTTGAGATTCAGAGCAGATTCTGGAGCCAGGTTACTTAATGTGTGAATCTCTGCCCTACAACATGTTACCTGTGTGACTTTGGGCAAGTGACTTAACTTCTCTGTGCCTTATTTTCTTTATATATAAAATGGGGATAATAATGGTACTTGTACCTCTTAGAGTTATTGTGAGGATTAAATTAATATGTGCAAACACTTAGAATAGAATCTGACACATAATTAGCATTCAATAACCGTTAGCTAGATAGTTTAAAAATACAGCGTTTAGTTGTTGTTATTAGGTGCTGACGAGTTGGTTTGGACTCATAGCCACTCTATGTACTACAGAATGAAACACTGCCCGGTCCTTTGGCATGCTCACAGTTGTTGTTATGCTTGAGCCCACTGTTGCAGCCACAGTGTCAACCAATCTCGTTGAGTGTCTTCCTCTTTTTCACTGACCCTGTACTTTACCAAGCATGATGTCCTTCTCCAGGGACTAATCCCTCCTGATAACGTGTCCAAAGTATGTAAGACGTACTCTCGCCATCCTTCTTTCTAAGGAGTATGCTGGTTGTACTTCTTCCAAGACAGATTTGTTGGTTCTTCTGGCAGTCCACGGTATACTCAATATTCTTCGCCAACACCACAATTCAAAAGCATCAATTCTTCAGTCTTCCTTATTCATTGTGCAGCTTTCACATGCATATGATGCGATCGAAAATACCATGGCTTGGGTCAGGCTCACTTTAGTCTTCAAGGTGACATCTTTGCTTTTCAATGCTTTAAAGAGGTCTTTTGCAGCAGATTTGGCCAGTGGGATGCGTCTTTTAATTTCTTGACTGCTGCTTCCATGGGTGTTGATTATGGATCCAAGTAAAATGAAATCCTTGACAACTTTAAAATTTTCTCCGTTTATCATGATGTTGCTTATTGGTCCAGTTGTGAGGATTTTTCTTTTCTTTACGTTGAGGTGTAATCCATACACCTCAAGGCTGTGGTCTTTGATCTCCATCAGTAAGTGCTTCAAGTCCTTTTCACTTTCAGCACGCAAGGTTGTGTCACAGTGTTTAGTAAGAATCTTTAAATTTAGCTGTTTAATAGAGTTTTATCTTTGAAAAATAATGTATATGTGTATATAAAATCTTCAGTAACCTACTCTTGCAGCATAAGGCTATTAGTCAAACCGCATGGCAAAATGAAAGGGCCATCCCACCTATAGCTTTCACTAATTGCAGACAGAATACCTAAGAAAAAACATTGTTTCTAATGTAATGATCTTCAAAATCAGTTCAATGTGCTGTATAACTTTTCTAGGAGAGTCACTGCAAGTACTTATGCAAATAAATAAAGTAGAAGGCCAAAAGAAGTTGAAGTACTGCTCCTCCTCTGGATCAGCTCTTGTAGTTTATAGAATGGAAGGTGAGAGAAGAACAAGGTGATCTGCATATTACTGTTGTAGGTAGAAACATATTATTATTATGAACAACCATCATGTATTAAATACCTGTGAAAGGCTCTAGGGATACAAAAAGTTATCAGACACTCTCTCTGGCCTCAAAACATACGCAGTCTAGATGTGGAAAACTCAAAAAACAAATCGTTTGCCATCAAGTCAATACTGACTCATAGCGACCCTATAGGACAGAGTAGAACTGCCCCATATGGTTTTCAAGGGGTGGCTGGTGGATTTGAATTGTCAACCTTTTGGTTAGCAGCCAAGTTCTTAACCACTACAGTCCCATCTTTTTGCTATTGTAAACAGTGCTACAATGAACATGAGTGTGCATATGTCTATTCTTGTGACGGCTCTTATTTCTCTAGGATATATTCCTAGGAGTGGGATTACTGGATGGTATGGTATTTCTACTTCTAGGTTTCTAAGGAAGCGCCATATCATTTTCCAAAATGGTTGTATCTTTTTGCATTCTCACCAGCAGTGTGTAAGAGTTCCGATCTCCCCGCAGCCCCTCAAACATTTGTTATTTCCAGTGTTTTTGATTTGTGCCAGTAATGCCGGGGTGAGATGGTATCGCATTGTGGTTTAATTTGCATTTCTCTAATGGCTAGTGATTGCGAGCATTTCCTCATGTGTTTGTTGGCCGCCTGAATGTCTGTTCATATCCTTTGCTTTCCATAGTGTTTTTAATGACTGATTTTTCAGAAGTAGATCACCAGGGCTTTCTTCCTAGGTATGTCTGGGTGGACTCCCGCCTCAAACTTTTTGGTTAGCAGCCAAGTGCGTTAATCATTTGCACCACCCAGGGACTCTGCCTGGCACATAATGAGCATTCAGTCTAAAACTCATTGCCATTGAGTCGATCCCAACTCATAGCAACCCTAAAGGACAGAGTAGAACTGCTCCATAGGGTTTCCAAGGAGCGTCTGGTGGATTTGAACTGCTGACCTTTTGGTTAGCAGCCGTAGCTCTTAACCACTGTGCCACCAGGGTCTCATCATTCAGTATAAGGCAGCTGCAATTACTGTTACTATTGCTGCTGCTTCTCTTCCTCCACCACAGGTTCATTGACACAATTTGAACCAGCAGAACAACAGTGTATGGTATTTTAAGAAGATTGAATCAAATGATTTGGGATGTCTTTTTTCACATGGGAATCTTCTTTAGGCTAGAGATCGTAAACTATTTGAGACACAGACATTTTCAGTTACCTGGTATTCAAATATTTATTATCTCATTGCTCATAGCCTTCTAAGTGCTGAAACTCAGCTGTGTATTGGATATGTCAGTAAGACAGTATTCCCATTCACAACAGGGAAAAAAACCAGGACAAACTCTGCAGACGCTCACATGAAAAATGGATGAAAGAAATTAGTCTCTTACCAAAAGGGAATGGCTTGATAAAGAATTGTTTTCCACATGACCTTGAAAGGTCATGAATGATTAAAATGCCTTTGGTGTTCCACCTTCTTTGTTGTGAATTTTTGCATGTTTAGACAGTATTCACACTTCATCTTAGAATAATTTCTTATACCCCTTTAATTATCCCTGCCCCTGCCTTGCTTAGGAGCAGTGTGTTATACATAATGGTAGTGGGTGCTCATACATTAATTGATTCAGCTCATAGATTTTGGTACCTTTTTTGGCCTTTGTAAAGCTTATCTGTAAAAACTAAATTAATATATGCATTTTGTAGTTTATCAAGAATAAAAGATTTTAATAGCTTTGATTCTTAGATAAAATTTAGAGAGGAAATGATTTCTGCAATACTGTATAAAGACTTATAATTTGTGATTTAATTCATTCTAATCAGAAAGTGAGATTTCAGTATAAATCTGCTTTTAACTATTCCAGTGATTTCAAAACAATTCTGTCATTTTGTCACCTTTGCCTTCAAATTTTGCTTTCTCTATTTGAGTGAAGTTGGCTGTCTTGTACTGTTTACGAGGCAGGCTGAGAAAATTTCCATAAAGCCATATTACTTTTGTAGACTTTCTATGGGTGACAAGTCACTGTAGTTCTCTTCAGCACTCCTCAAAACTTATAAAAATTGTTAGTTATCTCACAGACACTCACAGAACAAACACTCATTTGGCCTCTGGAGTCTAGAACCTCCACCCACAGCCTGCCCCCTGAGTACTTGACAGTTCAGCTCTTCATAGAGTGGTTGTAAAAGGTAACAGTTCTCCCTAGAGGTAAGAAAAAGTCAGACAGGTTGGGCATAGAGGTTTAGGACTTAAGATGTTAGACCCGCAAGTGTCAGGGTGTGGAGAGATGACTGTATCCTCTCTATGTACAAATTTCTTTGTACTTTCTTGATGTTCCAAGGGCTGGAGGGTAAAGCATTATAAAGATATACCAGATCCCAGTAGGTGAGCAATTGTCAGACATAACTTCAGTTCACAGATGCAACAAATCATCTACCATAGTGTATTTACTACTCCCAAACCCAACCCTCTACAAAGAAAATTCCCTCCCCAGAATTAGTGGAAAGACTAGAACCACTTTTATGAGGTTCCAATAATGTGAGAACTGTTTTGTTTTGTTTTGTTTTGTTTTAATTTTTTATTGTACTTCAGGTGAAGGCTTACAGAACAAATAGTTTCTCATGAAACAGAAGTACACATGTTGTTTTATGACATTGGTTAACAACCCCACAACATATCAACCCTCTAACTTCTCAACCTTTTTTTTTTTTTTTGGTGAAAATACACATAGCCAAAGATACACCATTTCAAAAATTTCTACATGCACAGTTCAGTGACATTGACTACGCTCTTCCAATTGTGCTGTTATTCTCACTTAAGATGAAGGCTTACAGAACAAAATAGTTTCTCATTTAACAGTTACTACAAATGTTGCCCTATGACAATGGTTAACAATCTCCCAACACATCAACAATATCCTTACTCAACCTTGGTTTCCCTATCACCAGCTTCCTTATCCCCTTCTGATTTCTGGCCCTTGTCACTGGACTCCTGTACCTCATTAGTCTCATTTGGTTTTACAGGGCTGTCCACTCCCAGGCTGAGCAGTGAACCTCAGAGGTAACTTCACCACTGAGCTAAAGCGGTGTCTGGGGACCATACTCTCGAGGTTTCTCCAGTCTCCTTTAGGCCAGTAAATCTGGTCTTTTTTTGTGAGTTAGAATTATGCTCTACATCCTTCTCCAGCTCTGTCCAGAACCCTCTGTTGTGATCCCGGTCAGAGCAGTCAGTGGTGGTAGCCGGACACCATCTAGCTGTACTGGACCCAGTCCGGTGGAGGCCATGGTAACTGTGGACAATTAGTCCTTCGGACTAATCTTTTCCTTGTATCCTGTTCTCTTCATTCTCCCTTGCTCCCGAAGGGATGAGACCAGTGGAGTATCTTTGATGGCCGCTCACAGGCTTTTCAGACCCCCAGACCCTACTCACCAAGGTAGAATGTAGAGCATTGTCTTTATAAGCTGTGTCATGCCAGTTGAACTAGATGTTCCCTGAGACCATGGTCCCCAGAGACAGTACACAATACAGGAGAAACTAGCACAACTTGTACAAGGAAAGGTCATGGAAGCCCCACAGATACATCCAAACTCCCTGAGGGACTGAATTGCTGGGCAGAGGGCTCTGGGGACCATGGTCTCGGGGAACATCTAGCTCAATTGGCATGACACAGCTTATAAAGACAATGCTCTACATTCTACCTTGGTGAGTAGTGTCTGGGGGTCTGAAAAGCCTGTGAGCGGCCATCAAAGATACTCCACTGGTCTCATCCCTTCGGGAGCAAGGGAGAATGAAGAGAACAGGATACAAGGAAAAGATTAGTCCGAAGGACTAATGGTCCACAGCTACCAAGGCCTCCACCGGACTGGGTCCAGTACAGCTAGATGGTGTCCGGCTACCACCACTGACTGCTCTGACCGGGATCACAACAGAGGGTTCTGGACAGAGCTGGAGAAGGATGTAGAGCATAATTCTAACCCACAAAAAAAGAGAACTGTTTCTTTATTAAATGTTGTTAACATCTTTTCTTGCTAAAAAACCAGTATTGTGTGGCCATATTATAGACATTAAAATTAGAGGCCAGCAGAGATTGCCTATGGAGGACTCTTGCAGCATACAATTAGTCCTTAGGCCACATTTTAAGAATTGAGAGCAAGTGGAGATTAGATGGTTTGTAGAACACTATTATCTGGGTAGTATCTCTTAAAGTCCTCCCACCACTCAGCTTGATTGGGCTGCCATATGGAATGTCATTGCATTCCTCCTCCCTCAACCTGCTTTTTGTCCCTACAGTACCTGCTGCCATTAGAAGTCATACAGTATGTACTCAACAAATATTTATTCTTTTAGCTAACAGTTAAATCCACATGTGAAATGGAGTATCTATGTTCCAGTAGGGAAATCCTGCAGTTTTAGGGGAAAATTAGGAGCAGCATATTTGGAAAGCTAGTACCTTCATATTGCAGGAGACAATATACTTGCACTTTTTCAGTTGCCCAATACCCATAGTCTGCCCTTACTCAGGCCCTAGGGCTGAAAGAAGAATCTAGACTATAATGCAGTTATTAATAATGATACCAAAGGCATGTTCCTGTATCATAATGACTATAGAAAACAAAATGGTTCTGGATTTAACTGAGGACTGGTGGCTCCACCCACATCACCTAGCCACCTGCGATAGGGGCCCAAGAATAAGAGGTACCCCAGTATACAAGGTTTGGTATTCTTTTGTTCCTTAAGGGTAGAAAGTATGTCTCTTTGATATCCCTAATGTCTAGCAGAGTGTTTCAAACATAATGGATGCTCAGAGAAAGTTTAAAGATTATATCTCATATTAATTAAACATTTTTTTAATACCTACAGCACAGGCTTTACAGGATTTTCAGCAATCAGAGCGGGACTTGACCTTAACTGTAGACCTCCTATTGGCATGAAGTTCACTAATTTCCTAATTCAGACTCAATTGTTAATTTTCTTAGTGAACCATAAACCAAACCAAAATTGAAAACAAGCTGGTAAATGAATTCAAAACAAAACACAACTTCTGTATTTCATTAAAAGTATTAATTAAAAGAGAAAAAAAACTGAAATGCTTTTACCCAAAACTTTTAGTAGTCCTTGCCTCTTTCAAAGACTTGACAGATTAATAGAAAATTAAACTCCTTAAAATTTTAAATCACCACCCATGTCCCTGTCACCTTCATTCATCTATTTGGTCTTGGTTTAATATAAAGCGTGTCTTCCTTCTAAAATAAGAGACTATTACATTTGAAAAAGACCAGTTTATAATAAAATACTTGAATCAGAATAATCTGAATGAAGTAGTATTACATATAAAGACAAGAGCAAAAGCCAAGTTTTCTCCCAAAGGATCTGAAAATATCATCAAGAGTCAATGACCTTTCATTTAGCCTTTGAATAGGAAGAGTCATTCTTTAGCTAGACAGCTGGCTGGAAATAAATAAAAATGGGATTGCAAGGAAGACCAGAGATTAATCTCTTCCCACATTGCTGAGACTTTGAAACGGTAATATGGTACTAAATTTATACAGATAATGGCTTGATTGACCTACCCTATTCAGCTCTTCTCCCATTGAGGTTTTGTTCAAATGACTTTTAAATTTATCTCTAATGAGGCTACTAGGGTGTATGCTGTATTGCTAATATGTTTTTCCCTCCACCTTGAATGCTGTGTCAACCCTAAAGAGTTCATTGTGTCTAGCTGTTCTATTGAAATATCCGTGGATGTCTCTACTTGCAGCCATTTATTTATCTATGAATCTTCTGGATGCAGGGAGACCAAGAGTAAAGGGGGAGGGTAAAGGTTTGAAGTTTGCTTGAAAGAGACCTGAAAGTGACACACAGACACCTCTAATCAAATGCAAAATTATGTGTAAAGCAAGGTTACAGTAGGGCAGCATAGTAGAAAGAACACAGGCTTTGAGTTCTTACAGATCTGGGTTCAAACCATAGCCCCACCACTTAATGTCTTTGAGCCTCAGTCTCCTCATCTGTAAAAGGTACTTATATAATTAGACTCACCTGACAGGATCAATGTGGGGATTAAGTAAGAAACATGTTAAAGTGCCTAGCCCAGTTCCTGGACCCTAATTAATGGTAGGTGCTGTGATTATGAAAGATCTGTATTAGAGTGTTGGCTGTGGAGCTGTAATTTGGGGGAAAAAATAAGATATTGGATTTGGATGGAAAGGAAATTTATTCTAACTGGTATAAAGGTAGCCACCTTCTCTATAATGAAGATAATGGACCTCAGAAAATCACAGCCTATTGCCTGCCTGCTTGGCACAACATATGTAATACCGTTTAATGACTGTAACTTCAGGCATCAGCCTCAAACTACTTGGAGGTAATACTGCTTTGCGTTGCAGTTTCAGTGAAGTGGACAGCCAGAATAGAGTTCAATTTTACAGACTGACCTCTTGGTCATTACTTAAAGCCATAGAGCCATTTTTAATCTTTGCATTTTCCTCTTTGCAAGTAGTTTCTGAGACAGACAGCATGTCATGTGCTAACTAAATTTCAGATTTTAAAAAGACATTTAGCTCTATATAACTCCAGATGATAAAAAACCCATTTAATGGAGAATGTTCGTTTGCTGTCTGCTTGATCAATAAATTAAACAGATTAATTAAGTCAGGCTGTCAGGACCAAGGACTGTCAGTAACGATAGCCAATGAAGCTGTCCCATTTGTCAGAGACGGAGGCTGGAGAAAGGCAATCTTTGTCCTGTAATTCTGTAATGAATATAAAAAAATAGCTCACAGTGGGGAAACTCTATCCACCTCCAGGCTGTATCTCAAGGCAAAGTAGATATGGTAAGAAGAAACCCCACCATTGTTATTGTCATTTGCTTAGTTCATTTCTTTTTTCACTTTTGTGTTGTGTTTCTTTGTATCTACCTTTGTCCTCTGCATGCCATGTGACATTCCTTCTGAATGGTAAATATAATCAATGAACAATATTTTCCTTGCTCATCTGAATTGAAGCTATGTGTTGCATTGCGTGGGACTCACCAAAGACATAGAAAATGTTGTCCTTGCCCTCATGGAGCATATAGAAAAATAATACAACTGGAAAAATGAAAAGTATCTCAGTGGGGGACCAGACTGGCAAAGTAGGAGGAACTTAGTTAAACTGGAATCCAGGATCAGAATAATGTGTGAGCGTCACCAGCTGGATTCAAGCACTTAAGACTCTTAGGTGGTCTTCCCAGATGCCCCAGTTCTTGGACCCTAGCTGTCTCACTTCCTCCTTTTCTTTCCCTCTCCTGGAACTTTGGCCTTGGTGCATATGATCTGAGACTGGCCAAATATGACCTTGACTTCCTCCTAGTATTTTGTTGTTGTTAAGTGCTGTCCAGTCAATTATGACTCTTAACGACCCCATGTAACAGAGTAGAACTGCCCCATAGGTTTTTCTTGGCTGTAATCTTTATGCAGGCAGATTGCCAGGTCTTTCTCCCAGGGAGCCGCTGAGTGGGTTTAAACTGCCAACCTTCCGGTTAGCAGCCGAGAGCTTAACCATTGCACCAGGGCTCCTTCCTAGTATTTTACTAGGGTCTTACTCTTAACTGTATAACCTGACTTCCCAACACACCTTAAATTCATTAGGAAGAAATGCTAAAATCCCCTCCCTTGACAAAATGCCAGTGTGAGTCAGATCAGTGGTCTGTCTTACCCAGCATTCTAACTGACAAAGTCTCTAAAAATATTTTATGGAAAATCATTTTAGTTGTCCTCTATAGTACTCAGTCTCATAAGGCTAAGAAAACCAAAAACCAAACCCATTGCTATCGAGTCGATTCCCACTCATAGCAACCCTATAGGATACAGTAGAACTGCCCCATGGGGTTTCCAAGGAGTGGCTGGTGGATTTGAACTGCCGACCTTTTGGTTAGAAGCCAAATGCTAAACCACTGCACCTCCAGGACCCCGGTAAGGCTAAGAGTGACCTGTAAATAAGTTTTCTTTTTCTTTAATAACCCAATTATTTACCTGCTTATTTAATAAATGTTTATTGAGTGTCCACTATGTGCCTGGCACATGCAAGCACTGGGAATATAAAATACATATGAAATACAATCCCTGTCCTCAAAGGGTTCCCTATACATTGGAAGAAACAGGCATATTAAAAATATAATATTGTGATAGTTTCTGTAAAATATATGTACAAGAAAGGAGGTAGTCAGAGAGGACTTTAAAGAAGCTGGTAAGTTTGAGCTGGGCCTAAAGGATTATTAAAGTTAGGCAGAGAAAGGGAGAAAGGGTATTCCAGGCAGAGGGAGTCACATATGTAAACGCCCAGTAGCTTGAAATAGAAAGGAAATTTTTGAAAGAAATGTGATGGGCTGAAATTTAGTGTAAGAAGGGAGAGAGGTGAAAGATGTGCTTGGAAAGGCTGACATGGACCTGAAAATGAAGTCCCTTTTATGCTATATTAAAAATCTGCACTTTATAATGAGGCATATTGGTGAGCTGCAATTGGTAAGCTGCTTGCCCTAAATAAGTAGTTACTAATAATAAAGTTCCAAACTTTATAAATAATTTACTTTTTTATATAATCAAAATACATTCAAGTTTATCTCTATAACCATAGCAAAATTCTTATTCACTTATAGTCTAATATGTTTTCTTGAGTAGAAGAGAAATGGGCAAAGCCATTTTAATATTTTGAGCATTGGAGTGAAAAGGTCAGATATGTGTTAAGAAGATTATTCTAGTAGCAATGTGGCAGGAGAATGGGAGGACGCTGAGACTAGAAATAGGAAGACCAGTTAGGGAAGAGTGTTAGGTGTCTTTATGGGACCTAATAAATATCATAGAACCCCTCTGTTCTATGACTCAAACAAATCCTGCCTAAGTTCTAAACCAACTGAGAAATAAGATGCAAAGTTGGGAAATGGAAATGAAAATAACACCTTTAATACTGTAAAGGAAAGGAGGTTGTAGGAAGTAACTAAAGGCTAGGAGGTTGGAAGATGTAACTGAGCATGAGAACCAAATAGACATTAATTTTCTGTGCCCCAGGCTAGAACTTGGAACAGCCCAGGGAAAGGAGAGTTTGAGTCTGTAAAACAGTACACTTGCCCAGATTACTGTCTCCCAGTGGTATGGGTAGAGCAGGAAGGAAATGGAGACCAAATCCCATGCTCCACCCATTGAGAAATGTGGATCATTTAATTACCCATGAATTTTTGTAAAATCTTTTTCTTTTGGGGAGAGGAGTGGTTATTTAGATTTATGGCAGTATCCTGAAGAGTAACAAATTCTGTTATGTTGTATCTGCTACATAAAATGTTGTTATTAGGTGCCATCAAGTTGGCTCTGACTCATGGTGAACAAAATGAAACGTTGACCGGTCCTTTGCCATCCTCATGATCAAAAGCTTATGGAACAGTTGTTAATTTCCAAAGCATCTTTCTAAACTGTAAAGAAGAGTTTCCCTTTGCTACCTAGCACAGCTAATCAGGAACTGATTTCCAGAATTCAGGCATAGTTTTTATCACTGCATTCATGATGAAAATTGCTTAAGCTCGAATACTATTCATGGCCATCTTTAGTCCCTCAATAGTTTAACTCCAGAGCTGAGGAAGGGTACAGTTCATATTTCTAGTTGAATGACACTGACTGCTTCAGTTCTCACTCTGAAATGTGAAATGACTATTTTCTTCAGCCATTTTCTAACCCTAGGTGTCAGGAGTTGTGCCTTGATATGAAAGTCGTCATTCTTGAATAGTATGTAACTGTCTTTAGTTTTTAGGCCCCTAAAGGCTCCCACACTTGGGAGAAGCTTGATGTAGAGCTGTCATTAAGAACTCTTGTCATAATTCAGAGAGGATGTTAACCAAGCAAACTAATTACTTTCCTTGAATTCTGGATGTTGCCCTGCTGACTGGCATTCACTTAGCCTCTGGGCTGTGTTATAAAGAGCCTTTGGGTCTCCACATTGTGCTCTTCTTTTCCTTTCAATTGTATAGGTTGATCAATTAACTTCAGAGGCCAAGCAAAAAGAAAGAGAACCCCTCAGGCTAAAGCTAGTCCTCATTCAGTAGCAATTATTAGGTCTCAGTCTTTGCTCCTGAGCTCTGAAACCTGCAAGGGGACTCACCATGTTTCTGGAAGATATCCCAAGACAGCAATGCAGGATGAAAGTGGTAGAGAATCTACTTTTAGGTAGGAAAAGATGCAAAGCTAGAACATTCAAAGTGGCATATTTGAACAGTTACTTAGAGTACTCTGGACTGTTTGCTCAGCTGGATTCAGAACCTGTACTGGGAGGTTACTTTCCTTCTCCAGTGATCACATAATCAGCCTAATGGTTATAATGTGACACATAGTGACTATTCAGTAAGTGTGTGTTGAATGAATGAATTAATGAGTATTCAAATGCTAGTTAAGGACATATAAAATTACTTCTGACCTCTGATCTGGACAATGAGTAAAACAGTGAAATTCATGGGCATGGTGTTTTGCAAACTGGAAGTAACAACTCACTAGTGAGTTATAGAATCATTTAAGTGGATTACAAACATCATTTTAAAGAAATAGAATGGAAGGGAATGAAAAATATCACGGTGTATTGCACATAAACCCATTGCTATCGAGTTGATTCTGACTCATAGTAAGGGTAATTTTTTGTTTATAAAATTTTTGTTGTAGTTACATATGTCTGTGTAAATACATACTGGGTCATGAGTAAAATGTATTTCTTAATGTGGGTCACAGTCAAAAAAGTTTGAGGTTGGCCAACTATGGCCCACAGATCAAATCCAGCCTACTGCCTGTTTTTGTAAATAAAGTTTTATTGGAACAAAGCTCTGCTCATTCATTTACATATTGTCTAGGTCTTCTTTTGCACTACAGTGACAGAGTTGAGTAGTTTCTACAGAGACCAAATAGCCCACAAAGCCTAAAATATTTACTCTTTAGCCCTTTATAAAAAGTTTGCTGATGCCCATATTAGAAGATACTTGAAACCTTTAAGCATAGAGAACCTGGTTTTAGGGGTTTAGAGACAAATAAAAGCTAATATAATTCATTTCTACCTGATTGGGAGTTTGTTTATCTTGCTTCTTTGGACTCAGCAAATGTTACTAGAGTTTGAAAGCACGTAAATATATTTGAATTATGTTAATGGAAGATAATTTTAAAATTTGGGCCAAAAATGATGTGCATTTACTGAACTTGGCCATGTTCTTAAGTAGTAGTGGGTTGAGGTTGTCTGGTCTAGTGTGTAGCAAAGGTTCCTTACCCTGTATAAATTTTGCAAATACTGCCCAAGAAGATTCCAGAAACCAATGGTATGACTAACCTACAACCTTTATATATGCTTTCAAAAAATGTGTATCTATGCAAAAAAAAAACTTACATAAAGGTGCAGTTAGAGTAGGAAAACTAAAAGAGATACCATAAGGAGGTAGACATGAAACTAGCAATGTGCAAGGAATAAAGCAGGGCAAGTAGCATCTAATTGCCTTTTCTCTTTCCACAAATTTTGGCTGTTTTAAGTTTCTCACCAGCAAGAACGATTGCTTCTTATACTCGTTTACATTTGTTTAAGTCATGCTTATTGAGCCATATGTTCAACAACTGTGATGGATGCTGGCAACTGTGAGCAATCCCTAAGCTGGAGCTCAGGGTATGTGAATGTGATGGTGAGGGGATGAGACTGTGGAGAAGTTGGCAATGCACACGTAATCCATGAGAGGCGCCCTGTGAACCAAGCTAAGGAGAGATTGGGCTGTATCCTGTCGGCAATGGGGAGCTATGGGAGAATTTCAGCTATGGGAGGCAGATTATCAAATTCATATTTTAGATACATTCTTTGCACTATAATCAGTTGAAGAAGGTAAAGACTAGAATGAGGGAGACCAGTTAGGAGGTTACTTTAGCAGTCCAGTTGAGAAGTGATGAAGGCCTGAATTTAAAGAGTGCAATGAACATGTGAACTGAGTCATGGGGACAGATATGAAATATATTTAGGAGTTAAAACCACAAAATTAGTTGGGAAGAATATCAGGAGATTAGTATGGATGTTAAGCAGGGACCTCTAATGGAGGACTTTTTAAGCCACGTTAAGTAATTCAGACTTTACCCTTAAGGGCAGTAGGGAGCCACTGATGGAAAAATCACTGCTGAAGTGTGAAAAATGGATTGAAGAGAGAGAAGCCCAGAGGTAGGGAGACCCATTAAGAGGCCATTTCCAATAGACCTGATTAGAAAGTGATTTTGAGTGACTGTGAGTGTATTAATCACATTAAATTCCTCCTATCTCCTGTAGACACAAGTGGAACAATTCGGTTGTTTAATTAAGAGTATACAATCTGGCTATAGTGCACACAATTAAGGAGAAGATATTCCGGACATACTAGTAGTAGGATATTGAATTGCTCTCCCATACAAAGCTCTGAAATTCTATATGTGAACATGTGTTTGGGAGATACCAGCTCTGCCACCGCAATAGGTTATCCTTTACGGACGCTCACTTGGAGTATTAAATTACCTGTGTCTGCTCTAAAGAGAACTAGGGAAAACAGTGGACCCATTCCTTCCTTTTCATATTTGTTTTAAATCCAGTACCCAGGATATTCGCAATGACAGCAATTGACTGCAGGAAAGAACTTGATTACTTGTCCTCAATGGGGCATCTGACATTGTGATGTCATCTCGCATATATAATTGTTATTTATTTGATCCCTAAAGAAACATAAGTGCTGCTTCTGTGGCAGTAGGAATTTGCATAAAACCAAGATCTCCTATGAAGCTATACCCTTTCAGTTAATCTTTCCAAGGGGAAGGGATTAGAGTCATCTGTGAATTACACTGCTAATTAATTTTTACACAAATCAATTTTTTTTGCCAAATACTCAAGTCAATCTTGCGCATCTCTGAATGCTACATATATCCATTGCCTTAAAAAACCTTCAATCAAATCATCTCCCTGTTATTTCTCAGGCAGAAAAGCAAATACAGTGGATTCAGACATATTTCCTTACCCCTTCTGTGTTAACTTTGATGTTTGAAGGCACCCTGAATGATCTTTTTCTCTCTCTGCACATATGTTTAATATCAAATATTCATTTCTTTTAATATCAAATATCCTACCTTGCACACTATTTTTAGCCTCTAGAAGAATATCAACTTTTATTGGGCCCCAGTATAACTTCCTGGCCTGTTATTAAAGTTCTTTTAATGCAAGTTGTTTTAAGAGGCAAATTATCTTGTGTATGTTTAGAGTCATTCACTCAAGGCTCTGAGAGGCTGCTGTAAATACATTTTAATAAAATCCTCTTCTTTTAAAATAATTTTTCCCCAACATTCACATGCCACTTCATGATTCCCTATAGAATTTGTTGTTTATTTTTTTTTTGTCTCTCTCAAGACATAGAAAAACTGTTTCTATTTAAACTATATCTTTGAATTAGTACACAGTTTTATCCAGAAGGAGCTGTAGCCAATCTTTATCAGTGAAGCCACGGTAATATCAGACTTTCAAAGACAGAAAATGGGAGGGAGGTTGTATTTGTGAAGTCTAGTTCCCACACTTCGGATATCATTCCTTCTTTAGGATCTTTTCCACCATCACCTTCCCCATCCCCCATCTCTGATAGTTTTTGGAAAAACATCTGTTTCACTGGATGTAGTGTGACTACCATGTTTTACTTATTTGTGTTTAGATGAGATTATTATGAATAGAGTGTCCCCTTCTTACATACATCCCATGGAGACCCTGTGGTAAAACATAGCCCTGGGCTATTGTGTCTTTTCCACTATCACTACAGTACGATTTTGCCTTTGTGGACATTTTACAGTAGCTTCCCTGAAGAAGGCTACAGATGAAATAATCCTGGAGCCAGCGGTCAGGACTATGAATAATAACAGTGTCTATTAAGTGCTTGCAATGTGCCAGGTACTATGCTAAGAACTTTATATGCATTATCTCTTTTCATCCTCACAACCAACTCCGTGAGGGGAGTACTAAGAAAGCTTGCTTAATTTAAAAATATAATAAAATCGTAATTATTCATGCTTGTGAAAAGAAGTGGTGGTGAGGTCACTATATGGCCTTTGAATATATTCTTGTATTTACATTTGACTATGAATAACACGTACTTTGGACATGTTATCAGGAGACACCAGTCCCTGGAGAAGGACATCATGCTTGGTAAAGTAGAGGGTCAGTGAAAGAGAGGAAGACCCTCAACGAGATGGATTGACACAGTGTCTGCAACCATGGGCTCAAGTATAGCAACGATTGTGAGGGTGGCGCAGGACTGGGCAGTGTTACGTTCTGTTGTGCATAGGGTCTCTGTGAGTTGGAACTGACTTGATGGTACCTAACAAAAACTACAACAACATGAATAAGAATAATGGCTAGCATGTATTGAGTGCTTACTATGTGCCAATCACTGTACTATGCACTTTGGATTATTACAAAGCAGATTCTATAAATTATGGAAATTATGGATGAGGGAACTGAGAATCACAGAAGTTGACTAACTGGCTCAAGGTCACATTGTAAAATGGGCAACTGGGATTCAAACCTGGTTCTGGCTGACTCTAAAGTCTGTGCTCTTAACTCCTGCGTCTCTTTACTAGCACTCTTATATATCTCCCCACCATATCCTGGGTTCATTGTAACTTTCTCCTATGTTATTAGAGAAAATCGTCAGGGTGGCATTATTTTTTTCTCCCTCTATGATTTTTCTCAAGATGCCTTGTTTTATTGGCTGTACTGGAACTGGTCTGTTCTGCCCTCCTAAGAGAGAATATTGTCTTCAGGAAAACTTAAGTCTTTTTTATTTTGTTGTTTTGTCATTGCTAAATTGTCAGTTGTGAGTATGGAAGCTATTTGCATGCCTTATGGTGCTCTCCCTATCTCTCTGTATAAATGACACTGGGGTCCTGAGTTCTCTGTGAAAATACTGTAACTGTGAAATTACCCCAATTGTGTATCCGGCCTCTTTATGAACTTTCTGCTGAGGCTCTGGACAGCATTTTCAGATCCCCAAGGACAAACAGATGGGGGAAAAAATCAAACTAAATAACTACTCATGTAAGTTTTTAAATACTCACAATGGAAGCAAATATGATTTGAAAAAGTTTCAGAGTAAGAAAAGATCTCCTGAAAATGTGTGTCCCTATTCATGTAACTCACACTCAGACTAATTAGTTAAAAAGCTAGTTTGTTTAGAAATATTTTATATTCAAGTTTTCTACCAAAAATATTTTCTTTTATAATGAAGTTGTCTTTATAACTGTTCTCAAATGTCGGAAGAACCCTTCAGATTTTCTGTGCCATTTGTCCAAACGACATATTTTTTTCCGTTTTTACATTATAATTCAAGTCTGAACACGAAAGTAGAAATACAGAACCAGGTATTGCCATTTAATCTGTCTTGTCCTTAGTCTCTTTATCTATACAGTAAAGGAGTTGTCTAGTTCACCTTCAAGGTCCTTTCCAAACCTGACATCATTCTTTATCCTTACACGGTTGATCTGGCTTTAAATAACCTAGCTATTACTATATTTGGAGCCCTGGTGGTGCAGTGGTTAAGAGCTCGGCTGCTAACCAAAAGGTCGGCAGTTTGATTCCACCAGCTGCTGCTTGGAAACCCTGTGGGGCAGTTCTACTCTGTCTATAAGGTTGCTTTGAGTCAGAATCGACTCGATGGCAATGGGTTTATTATTATATTTTAAAATTCTCGGTGATTATAATCCTCCTGTTTTTTTTCCTAAACTCTTTTCATACCTTTTACTAGTGTAATGTGTCTAATTCTAAATTCCCTTGTGTAATATGGACAGAAAGACCTTGGAAGTATTCCAAATAAGAGACATAAAGATGATTGAAATGCAAACTGAGACATCTTAGATGTTAGAAAAATATTGGTGTAGATGATTCCTTCTCTTCTAGTTAAACCTCATTATACCTCAGCACTTCCTGGCTCCTAGAGCAATTACCATCTTGAAGGAGCACTTTTGTACCATTTAATTAAATTATGTTTTAATATTTTGTGGAGATTAGACTTATAGTCTCAATTAAAGTATAAGTTCCTTAAGGGCAGAGATTATAGTTTTGTCTTATTTTTGTGTTTTCCACAATGCATAACATCCTGAAGAATCTATGGTGAGCATTCAGATCCTTGTTGTTGAAAAGCCCCGTATAATTTAGTGTCGAGTATAAATTCTGTTCAAAATGGTGAACTGAGCAGAAAGGGACTACTCTCTACCACTACAAACACACAAAATGGGAGATAAAATATAATTTTTAATGTACATAGACAAGCATGAAAGGGACATCTCCAGATACTGAAAATGAAAAAGGAGAACACAGCTAAAGTGGTGAGTGATAGCTGAAGCTGCGCCGAGTGTGAAGAACCTGGAAACTAAACACACCTTACCTTAGAGGCTGGGAATCTAATGCCTCATAGGTTGGGAGCACAAGTGGTTCCAGGTTTTGGGGGAACTGAAATTTATACAGTTCGAGAAAATCTCTTGAAAACTTTTCTTTTTCAATTTCATCAAAATACATGACCATATGGAAACATTTTTAGGGCCATTCCTTGGGCCTTGGAAGAAGACCTTGCAAGTGAGCTGTCAAGGTCACAAGCTCTGTAAAGGGCAAGGAGCTGGAATTAGCCTCCCTATATGGAGCTCAGAGCCAGAAAAACAACGCATCATTCATTAAAAGCTACCGGAAAAACTCTGCTGACTGGTCTAGGGTCTTGCAAATAATTCACTACTCACCCCAGGCTTTGGGTAGGAATACTCACCTGAGAGACTAGTTGTAGAAACCTGGAACCAATAAATGAATGTAAAACCTGGTTTGAAAATGGTGAAATCCATACCGGTCAGATAATACCTGGGTGGTGCAAAGAGTTAAGTGCTCAACTACTAACTGAAAGATTGGTGGTTCAAACCTACCCAGAGGCACCTTGGAAGAAAGGCCTGGTGATCTGCTTCTGAAAGGTCACAGCCTTGAAAACCCTATGGAGTGCAGGAATCGACTCGATGGCAATCGGTTGGTTTGGGATAGTGCTCAGGGAAAGGAATCTATGAAATCGCTCTAGAGGAGGCTGTCACAACCCATGGACTATCCATGTCTTCTGCAGAAAATATGCTCATGTTTCAATGGAACACAAACTCATAAATAAAAATTAAAAAACACGTGAGAAACTTCAACATCAGGAAAGATGCCCCACAGAACCAACAGATGGGAGAGTCCACATCCAAGCAACTGGAGAGAGCAGAGCTATCTGAGAAGGACTTTAAGAAATAAGAATGTTTAAATGTATATGTGTGCATAGATACATATATACGTACATATAAAATTTTTAATAAAGTCTCATTACTTGCAAGTATATATACCATTTTGTCTCGTAGAAGTTATATTAGTCAGCTTGGGTTAAGTTATGCTGCAGTAATGAACAGTCCCAAGATCTCAGTGGCTTATAAAAACTAAGGTTGATTTCTCACTTATGTTAGGAGTTCTTCAGTTTTGACTACAGCTCTGCTCTATGCCCTTTTTCACTCTGAGATCTAGGCTACAGCAACAGCCCCCATCTTGGACACTGCCATTTTCATTTCAGAGGGAAAAGAGGAAGGTGCTAGACCGCTTGATGGTACTTAAAACTTCTAGGAAGCGGCATACATAACATCCACTCATGTTGCATTGGTCAAAGCAAATCACTTTTGAGGCCTGAAGACAATGGTAGATAATTCTCCTGTAGGGAGGGACAGTGAATACATTGAACAAAGGATGCAAAACTTGATTTGGGAAATGGAAAATATTTGATATTAGCAAATGAATCCTTCTGGTATGTATAGGGAGGTCTGACAATCATTATTTTAAGTAGTTTCCCTCTGTAATTTTAGATACTATTAAAAACTATTGATATAATAAGGAAAATCCCCACCACTTTCAAAGTAGCCAGAGCAAATTTTACAGACAGAAATGCCATTCCCTCAATTCTACTCACAATTCAAAGTTTCTTCTGAATATTTAGTCCATTGCTGACCTGTAACGTATGGTTTGATTGTTTCTCTCTCTCTCTAGAACTTAGGATATGCACAGGATCATGGGCAGAATGAATGAGGTAGAACATGGTTTGTTTGGGTTTTTTTTTCTCCCCTCACCAGGACAGTCTAATTTTCACTAACTTTGCCACGAATGCCACAGCAGGTTAGTTCCAATGGCATACTCATCCTCTACCCACAAATCAGGTCCACTTCTTGGACCAGTTATTGATGCTGCCAGGATAGAGGAAAGTGAATAAAAGGAAAAGGCATGTTAATTTCAAGCTCCATTTAGAAACGCACTAGAAAAATCAATGGCTGGTAAATAGAAATCGGCAAAATTGGCAGGAAGAATTTTTATATTCAAGCATAGAAAGGATTGGAATATAAATCTGCACACTGACCAGATAATATCCAAATAAAATGATGACGATACTGGAAAGGCACTTGACAAGGCTCTTTCCTAATGTATTAGGGCACTGAGAAATGTCCACCTCTTAGATTCGCTGAACCAAGATCCTGTCGTATTACATTTTGGGATGAAAGTTTTGATTAAAGTTAGTCATTAGGTTTCTCTAGCCCCACTGATTTCACAGAACTGAGGTAGGGAGATAGTGGCTCCTTGAAGGAGTGATTAATCAATAGCTTTAGAGCTGAAGGGATTTAGGAAATCTGGATTCTAGTGGAGTCTACTCATGGGGAGGGGCTCTATTATTCAGGCTTAAAGATCATTTTCTATGGTGAATTTAGCCTCACTGTCACGAATTCTTCAGTGTTACATCTGAGAAATGGGACGCTGTTCTGAGATCTCCCTAGGCTATTGCAAAATAAGAGGCTTTCCAACGTTGTGATTCTGAAGGAGAAAGTTAATTCTCCCATCTCTATCCGCACCCATTTACAGAACTAACCTGAAGTTTATTTTCCTCCATGAAGCCTACTCTGACAATTCCAGGCTTTGCTTATTATTATTATTTTCCTTTTCTGAACTCCTGGGAGAAGCTACAGCCCTATACCATCCAACGCTATTATTAAAATTCATTCACGCTCAGTTTACTGAATGCCTACTCTAACAGGTACTGTGCTTAACATTGAAGATACCAAAAAAAAAAAAAAAAAAGATAATCCATGAACCCTGCCTCAAGATGCTCACAGTCTCATGGAGGAAGACAAACAAGTAACTGGACAATTAAAAGCAACAACATGTAAGCACAGGGTGCTATGGAAATGCTTAGGTGTGTGTGTATATATATATATATATTTTTTTTTTTCTCCCCAACCAGATTGTAAGTTCCTCTAGGACAAGAACCATATCTTCCGCTTGTTTTACATTCTCCATACTGCCTGATTTATACTGCCCTTAATCTGGAATTCTTTCCCCCCCAGATATCTGCATGCCTTATTTTCTCTGGAGCCCTGGTGGTGTAGTGGGTAAGAGCTCACCTGCTAACCCAAAGGTCGGCCGTTTGAATCCAGCAGCCGCTCCTTGGAAATTCCATGGTGTAGTTCTACTCTGTCCTATAGGGTGGCCATGAGTCAGAATCGACAGCAACAGTTTTTTTTGTTTTTTTTTTTTGGTATGTACCCAGGAGCTCTGGTGATGCAGTGGTTAAGCACTCAGTTGCTAACAGAAAGGTCAGCTGTTTGAACCCACCAGCCACTCCTTGGGAAGAAAGATGTGACAGTATGCTCCTGTAAAGCTTACAGCTTGGAAACCTTATGAGGCAGTTCTACTCTGTCCTATAGGGTCACTATGAGTCAGAATCCACTTGACAGCAACAGGTTTGGTTTTTTTTGGTTTGATATTTTCTCTACTCCTGTAAGTCTTTGCAAAAAGTTCAAGTTCTCAGATACACTTTAGCTGACTACCCTATTCAAAATTAACACTCCCCTCCCCACACATATATTCAGTCATATTCTGGAAATACATATCCTCCATACTTGTTTTTAGTTGTTTTTTTTTTTTTTTTCCTTCTTAGCATCTATCACCATCTGGCATACTATGCCATTTGCTTATTTAATGTTGTTTATTACCTATCTTACCTGCTGGAATGTAAGGTCAACAAGGACAGGGATTGTATCTGTTTTGTTCAGTTTTATTTCCAGAGAGGGCTATAGCAGTACACGGCACATCTTAGTAACTCAGCGTGATGAATAGATGGTAACACACAAGTTGGCACTCAAGAAATAATAGTTTCTTTAACTAGTGAAATTATTTCTTTTGCATCATATTAAGCTACTACTGCCTTTGCTTTCGGTTTGGCTTGATATTAACAGGCTTGGTCTGCCATTCTTAGACCGTGAAGAGCTGAAGCTCTTCTGTCACACATGAGAGCCCCACATAACTTTGCATCAAAGAAATCAAGCCCTCCTGCCTTAACTGAGCCACCTTTGACCCTCCGAAGGCATTCAGCATATGAACCATGCTTTGAGAATCACTGACATAGTTCATGAAAACTGTCCTTTAAACGTACGTTTAATACATACCATTTGTTTGTGACCAGGATAATTAAGCCGTGTATGTTGGTTTTGATTTGAGATTTTCCACAAGCTAATAAAATTTCACTATATTGAAGACTTCAGAGATTTTTTTTTTCTTGCTCCACTTAAAAAAATCAAAGTGGGTTTGTTAATCCTGGTGTCAGTTATTGAAACCTATTTACTACCAAGTATTTGGCTAATTCCAAAGCAAAGTTTGGGCAGAGGTTGAAAAAACGGCAGCAGTTTCTGTTTGAAGTTTCTTGATTAGTTTTCCTAAATGGGAGAAAAAAAAACAACAGCACACGCACACATAACTGGTTCACACGCGCACGCACCCCCCCCCCCAAATCACTGTCATGTGTTTCCCCTTTTCCTTTCCAACATCTTGCTTCAAAATGCTCACTTTGGAAAAGATTTAAAATGAGCATCATTGAAGAATTTATACATGTAGCTATTTAGGAGAACTCAAAACCAACTTGGGAATAATGTCTGAGACAGATTTGCAATGCAAACATCAAGTGGGTGCAACAGAGCTATCAGCAGTTTTAATCAATTGAGCTGTCTGTGCATACAGGGCATTCTTTTTTTTTTTTTTTTAAGATATACCCAGGGGCAAGGGAGATGAAGTAAGTTCAGTCTGTGAACAAACAACATTGTTTACTGGAAGAGACAGCGAACAGGCTCATAGAGATGTAATGGGCATGTGCAAGACCAGGAATAAAATGAAGTTAAAATTCCAAAGAAATTAGGAAAGGATTTAGTAAAAATCTAAGCCTCCACACTGTAGTATATCATTGGCTAGTGTTGGGAATGACTTACAGAAAACTTTGTGGTTTAAGATTCTTCTGGCTTTTATTTCACAGATATCTCTTTGCCAAGTGGCTTTACACTGCTCTTACTGCTACTTGAGCACATCTTTGTGTCCATGGTCAGATTGCCTCTGGACTATGATATCAGTTTGCACAGATCCTGGGGCATTGGAGCAGTTAGAAGTGTAGTCTCCGTGTACCTCTGCCAAAATATAATGGCTTTCCCTTTTACCTGGCTCTACATTAATTCTTTACTATCTCTTGATGTGGCAATTTGATGCTTTTCTGCATTTTTTTTTATATGTGGGTAAAATTCTAATAATAACCATGATTTGTAGAGCACTGCATATCTGGCAGACACGACACTGTGCCCTGTGCTTTATTTGTCTGCCTTAGTCTTTACAACAACCCAATGAGGTAGGTAGTCTTATTACAGACATTTCAAAGATAAAGAACCTGAGGCCCAGTGAAGTTGAATAACTTATGCAACCTTATTCAGGCTCTTATCCACTATGCTATTAGCTTTTAAACGAGTAATTTCTTTTATGAGGATCAGCACAAAGCTGGTTCCTATGAGGTGGAAGTTAAAGATGTCCCAAATGTCCAACTTTTCCAAGCTGCTGCACCACTCCATCATCCTAACATGAACTGCTCCCTCTCCCTTCAGTAGTCTCCCTTCCGTCTTTGGATCCCCTAATTTGCTGCAACATCTCACAGAACTCACAACCATATAAAGGAAATGGCTCACATGGTTGTGGAGGCTGGTAAGTCCCAAATTCATGGGTCAGGCATAGGCTTCTCATGAACCATGTGGCTGCAGGAGCTGAGGAACCCAAACCAGCAGTTCAGACCACAGGCTGCTGGCTCACAAGGCTGCAGAAGCTGGCGAATCAGGTCACATGATAGGCTGCTGGCCCAAGGGGCAGTGGAGGCCAGCAAATCCCAGAATCGGCAGGTCAGACAGCAGGCCTCTGGGGACGTCAGTTGATCGCAAACCGGACTCAGGATCCAGATGCAGAAAGAGAGAGCCTCACCAGGACACACACATGTATCTTAGATGCAGGTCACACCCCAAGGAAGGGCGTAACTTGGTTAAAGGTGGGGTCTGAGTCATGCCCACATGCAAGGCTGTGACCCAAGACACACCTTACACCAATCCTGCCTTATAGACATGTGAAAGTCAGGATCCACAACACATAAAATGGAGGACAGCCACACAATACTGGAAATCATGGCCTAGCCAAGTTGGCCCATAACCCCAACCATCACAGGTCCCATATACCTTATTTGCATAGTTCCACTAAGTCATTGTGAGTTACAAAGACCATGGCTGGAAGGGCCATATTAAATAACTCACTGTACCACAGCTTTACTGTGATCTCTTGTAAAGTTGGTATCACAGAGTGTGGGATTCTCTTTGGAGTTAAGTTGTAAACATACTGTTATGTACGTCTAGACAGTTAATCATAGCTAACCTAATGAGTATACCAGTAATTTTAGGGGCTCCTGGGAGGTCTCTTTGCTCCCCAAAATATCCTTCCTACTGTATTACTGATGACTAAAATCTTAAAATTCATAACTACTTTATTTTGGCTTGAAGTTTCTTGTTCCCTTTTTAAAGGGCAGATATTTCTGGAAGTCTCATTATGAAAAATATTACCAGCATTAACACACACGTGTTTCATCAACTCTTTTTTTTTTAATGAACAAATTTTGATAGCAAGTTCAGAGGATGTGTGGACTCTGGATACCTAAATCTGGCAAGAAAAAGGCAGAACCCAGTGGAACATGGGAAGAGGAAGATGTTAAGTGTACCAAAAGACCAAGTGCATCATGATTTCCAGTTGAGCCAACCCTACAGTTAATAAATGCTTTTTAATGATGTATTGTATGTTAGGAGTTATTCACAAAGCTATATAAAAAACACTATCACACAGAAAGAATAGGATTCTTTGTAATTCATGATTTTGTTTTTTTGATCCTCTATTTGTATTAAGTTGTGCATATTCAATGCAAATAAGTAAATAATTGTGTGGTAATACATTGTTAGTTGAAATTTAGAGTTGAACATTGCCCAAACAGCACATAACTCCAGACTAGTGAAGATTCTCTTTAGTCCTGTCTTTTCGCTTTCTGTTTTTGAATGCACAATTGGGAATAAAACACATTAATTTGTAAAAGAGACCGAGCAGAACTAGTCGGAACAAAATACCTGGAAGAACAATGGATGGCTCTTTTGCATGTGCATTTTCTTGCAATATTTCTGAGAAAATCAAGTATCACATTTGTGTTAGTTGACAACTTGTTTGACACACAGCAGATTCATTTTCAAGTGTAGTGTGTTGATTCTTGTATTACTTGGGGCTCTTTTCACTGAGTGAATTTTGTATTTCCTTTGCAATAGAATATACATTAAATTCTTGCCCAAAGCAAATTTCTTCCACATACTTCAAGTGCCCCAAGTCTGATGCAAATTATTGCAGTAGTTCTTGTTGGCATATGTTATATTTTGTAAATGTAGCCGATTCATTTCATCCTCTAAGCATGTATGAAATGAGCTATCAGGAGTTGCTTTGTGACAGCTTGTCATATTTTTTGGGTCACAAGCATATGATTTGTGTGGGTCCTTTTGGGTAAGGTGGGGGGAAAGTAAAGACGTGAAGCCAGAAACACTCAAAATGACAAAGACCTTATCCGAGACAGACTAATTCTGGACTGAATTTCACATAACGAATGGTTTGCAGGTAGCAGAGGAGGTTGGTGAAGTTGCCACTCAGTTAGGATAATGTGAATAGTGCAGGAATAGGTGTGTAGACTGAGTTGGCAGTCAAACTATAGTACCTCTAACTTTCCCTGCTGAGTCAACTAAATCTCTTGCAATAGTTTCCTTGCCCCTTACTGCTCTTTACTTTTCTTGCAAAGAATTGCAGTCAGTCACAAATATATCAGTTATCTATGACAATTGGTTTCTCCTCAAAGAATGCCTGAAACAAATTATGGAGGAAAATCTTAGAATTGGAGATATGTGTCCTCACCCCAGTAAGCTGGTCAAATTCTCCCATGGCAAGCTACTGAGAGAAGCTTCTATGGGACAGCCCTATCATAGATTGGCACCCTTTCTAAACCCCAAGATGCCACTAGGAGATAGAGCTTTTTCAGAAAAAAACATGGCCCCATTGACCAGATGACCCCTGGAGTAGTCTGTCATACCATAGAACATCCAGAAATCAGATACAATTCATTTTTCCACTCACTTTTCATGCCAACTAAGAGTGCACTTTTTTGTTGGAGCCTGGACAAGTAAGATTGTTTCCTATCTGTAATATTTTCCAGGAAGTTGGTCTTTCGTCCAGATCTCTGCTTGTATAATTCCATCATCCACAGTCACCACTTCAAGCCCTTTCCCAAGCAAGGAGTCAGAACGTCCTGACACATTCTGCACAGAAGAAACATTAATTACTATATCACAAAAATCGAGATTTGCTCTAGTTTGGATAGAGGAGCCCTGGTGGCTCAATGGTTAAGTACTCGGCTGTTAACAGAAAGATTGGCAGTTCCAACCCACCCAGCAGTTTTGTGGGAGAAAGATCTGGTGATCTGTTCCCATAAAGATTACAGTCTAGAAAACCCTATGGGGCAGTTCTACCCTGTCACAAGGGATCTCTATGAGTAGAAAATTGACTCAAGTGGACGGCACCTAACAACAACAACAACAACGATTCTTACTATGTAAACTATTTGAAATAATGCATTCCTATGAGAAGTATAATATCTTAGAATTTAAACATTCTGTCACAAAACTACATAGGTTTTTGTTCTCCCAAATCAAAGGTCCAATAAAATAAGAGATCCCTTCAAAGTGTCTCCAACTTTTGAATCCCATGATTGAGTTTTGTAGGTTATAAATGTTTAGGTGACACAGACTGATTGTGGATCCTAAATGTTTCAATTAAGACCTAGTTTTATGTATTGGTTATTAATGTGTAGTTTACTGTAGAAGTACTACATCCATTTAAAAGTAGTTTCCTACTCAGACTTTACACAAAATCATTCTAGTTTCTCAAACTTTATTTGACATGAAGTGAGATTTTCATGGAAATGAAAGGTAGCTTGTCTTTTTAATTTTTTACTCTTAATTAAGCTTTCTTAATTAATAATAAAAGTGTTAGTTTTGTAGTTATTTTTATCTGACTCAGAAAATTTTAAAGGGTTGAAAAATGAGATTGATCTTTATGATTTTTTTTTTTTTTTTTGCAAACGAACATGAGGTCTTCATTTCTCTTCTTAGAAATGTTGCTGGTTTTAATTCAGTAAAAAGAAGTAGTCATTTCTCATATTTTTCTGTAAATTGCATTGAATCTTGTTGTAGTCACATTAGGAAGTAATGATTTATATGCTTTCTAAGTATTTATCTGCTTACATAAGCACAGTCCCATTTTTAAAATGTTATTGAATTAATGCTGTAATACATGGAACAAAGAGAAATAATTTCCATAGACTAAGCTTGGCTTTTCAGCAATCTGATCCTGTTTTGCATGCTCTGCTCTGTAATATAGGTGTATGCAGGTACCAAGCTGGTAATTTATTATAAGATTTAAATAGACTCTGTGAAGAGTGTATAGAAAATGCTTATCTACTGAAAAGTGGCTGTTTCCCTGAATATAAACTCTAAGAGGCTGAACCCAAGAAGTTAAATATCTGTCCTATTTCAGAACTAGGGACACATTACAACCTGAGGAGGTATCTGTTGCTCTCTCTTTCCTCACACAGGGATATTGGAATGAGAAGGTGGATGGCGGGTATATATAGATGAGAGAATGGTGAGAATCTTTTGAAGGCTTTTTCCAAAGTCTCCTCTTAAGTTGAAGCTTAGAGAAACTGAGAAATAAGTGGCCTTTAAAAAAAAAAAACAGGGTTATAATAAAAATTTATTTTAAAAAATGGCAATTTTATGGAAAATCCAAGCTTAACACTAAATGAAAAATATTCTGCTGTGTTTTAAGTCATATTTTGTATTATAGGTGTATATGCTTCTTTCTGAGGAATAGTTGATTTTTCCTGAAAAGGCATGAACATCTCATTTTATAACAGACAAACCAAACCAAACCTGTTGTCATTGAGTCAATTCTGACTCATAGCAACCTGTAGGACAGACAGAGTAGACGACCCCATAGCGTTTCCAAGGAGCAGCTGGTTGGATCTGAACTGCCGACCTTTTGGTTAGCAGCTGAGCTCTTAGCCACTACACCACCAGGGCTCCTTATAATAGACAGGGCATTGCTATTTACAAGATGTAAATATGCTTGAAGAACGTGGCATCGGGATTGGAGGAAGACTCATTAACAATTTGTGATATGCACATGATGCAGTCTTGCTTGCTGAAGGCCAATAGGACTTGAAGCACTTACTGATGAAGATCAAAGACTACAGCCTTCAGTATGGATTATACCTAAACATAAAGAAAACAAAAGTCCTCACAACTGGACCAATAAGCAACATCGTGATAAACGGAGAAAATATTGAAATTGTCAAAGATGTCATTTGGATCCACAGTCAACACCCATGGAAACAGCAGTCAAGAAATCAAACAAGGTATTACATTGGGCAAATCTGCTGCAAAAGACCTCTTTAAAGTGTTAAATAGCAAAGATGTCACCTTTAGGATGAAGGTGTGCCTGACCCAAGCCATGGTATTTTCAGTTGTCTCATATGCATGTGAAAGCTGGACAGTGAATAAGGAAGATGGACAATGAATAAGGAAAACTAAAGAAGAATTGATGCCTTTGAATTATGGTGTTGGCAAAGAATATTGAATATACTATGGACTGCCAGAAGAATGAACTAATTTGTCTTGGAAGAAGTATAGCCAGAATGCTCCTCAGAAGCAAGGATGGGGAGACTTCATCTCACGAACTTTGGACATGTTATCAGGAGGGACCAGTCTCTGGAGAAGGACATCATGCTTGGTAAAGTAGAGGGTCAGTGAAAAAGAGGAAGACCCTCAGCGAGATGGATTGACATAGTGGCTGCAACAGTGGGCTCAAACACAGCAACGATTGTGGGGATGGTGCAGGACCAGGCAGTGTTTCGTTCTGTTGTCCATAGGGCCATTATGAGTTGGAACTGACTTGATGGTACCTAACTACAACAACAAATATGCTTACAGAAATGTGAAAATATAATGCACACATGCTGAAAAAATGAAAAAGAATAATAAAAAAACTGAGGCCTGGCTTCAGTTTTTTAAAAAATATTTTAAGTAGAATTTGAAGGATGGAAGGGACATAAGTTGATTTGAAGAGTATGAGAAAAATAAATTCATGAGGTGATTTTTTTTCCTTCTAAATAAGTACCCCAGTTTCAATGGTAAATCAATAAAAATAGTTGCCTTTTGTTGGAAGCTGTTCTGGTTATTTATTACTGAATAACAAACCATCCCAAAGCACATGGCTTTAATGATTTTTTTTATTATCTCTTATGGTTCTATAGATTGACAAGGATCAGCTGGGCAGTTCTCATTTGGGCTCGCATGTGGTTACAGTCACATGGCTGGGGCTGGAATCATCTGAAAGCTCAACTGGGCTGGATGTCAGGATAACTTCTTCACACACGTTATCTAGATCCTAGGTTGAAATGACAGGTATAGCTGGAGGCTGGCCAGGAATTTCTGTCTCTGCATGATCTCTCCACATGGTAGCACTGACTTCCCAATAGCATGGTGGTTTCCGGATAGTTGGACTTCTTACATGATAGTTGCTTCTCTCAGAGCAAGTGTTCAAAGAGGCAGGAAGTGAAAGTTGGGCTCAGAAACTGACACAGAGTCACTCCCCCATGTTCTGTTGGTCAAAATACTTAGTGTGCCAAAATTCAAGGACAGCGGACATGGACCCTACCTTTTATTGAGAGAGGTGTTGAAGAATTTGTGCCATCATTAATCTACCACAAAAGCTGAGTATGACAGGTTAGCAGGATGTTTCTTCTGTTTTCTTGGTTGAAATAACAGGAACAAGAAAGCAAAACTTGTAGAGAAGCCAGTAGATAGACTTCTGCATTTGCAAATGCCTCAAAATCAACTCCAGACATCACAGTACCTGTGATCTTGACATCGGAATCACCTCACCCATGAAAAGTGCCATGGACATCACATTTTATAAGTCAGATTCTATTTGTATACACCAGGGTCGTGGACTATTTAAAGAAGACCTTTTGCAAAGTGAAGAAAATTTTAAAGACATTGAACACAAGGAGGTACAATGATGAATGTTAGTTCCTCCCCCTCCCTCATTCCATTAGTGTTTTCTTAAAGGAATACTGAGCCACACTTAAGACTTAACTAGGCCAGTCTTAAGCCTTGAACATAGGCTCCAGTTCTTGGCCTCAGGATCTGAAGGTAATTGGGTGTTATGGGAGTAGACGTTGTTGGCAAAGGAAATCCTGCAAAAAACAAGAAGCTCTAATTTTCAACAAGTTCTATTTGATTTTCATGGAAACTGGTTTGGGCAGTGACTCTCACTGAGTGTGTGTTTGTGCGCCTCTATGCACAGATCTTGAGGGGGAGGTAAAATTATAGTAGGCTGGCATTAATGAAAGTTGGAAAGACTAGTACAAGTACAGATCTAGTGGAACAAAAGTGATTTCTCAGAGTCAGTGGTGTTGATTTTATGTTACCTCATATACCCAATGAGAGACAAGTCAGTATGGGTATGTTAGTATTTATAGTTGCAAGTGACACCAAGCTAAGACAAATTTAAAAATAGCACGTAAAGATATAACTTTTCTAATTCTTATTTCAAGTAAGAATCAGGAAAACAAAATACTGGGCTTGACCATTTTCTGCATTGCCTTTCATGTACCTTTGTGGAAGCCTTGGGTTTTTGTCCTGAATTAATCCAAAAATTTGATTTAAAATGTTATCCACTCCTTCCTCACCCCTTTGTAAATTGTCAGTGGAAAAGAAGGGAATCATTTTATTTATTTTATTGTACTTTAGATGAAGGTTTACAGAACAAACTAGCTTCACGTTAAACAATTAGTACACATATTGTTTTGTGACATTGGTTACCAACCCCATGACATGTCAACATTCTCCCTTCTCGACCTTGGGTTCCCCATTACCAGCCTTCCTGTTCTCTCCTGCCTTCTCATCCTTGCCCCTGGGCTGGTGTGCCCCTTTAGTCTTGTTTTATTTTATGGGCCTGTCTAATCTTTGGCTGAAGGGTGAACCTCAGGAGGGAATTTAGTACTGAGTTAAAAGGGTGTCTGGGGGCCATACTCTTGGGGTTTCTCCAAGAGAGGGATCGTTTTAGATGTTCGTGCTTGCATGATTGGAAGGAGTATGAATAGGGAAAGGCTTAATATATCTGTATCTATTACTAAATGACCTTTAAGAAATGGCATAATATAATTGAAAAATGACTTCACACATCACCTTTTTGCCTACAGAGCCACTCCCAAAACCAAATGATTTTAATCACACTGGATTTTCTGTCTGTTATTTTTTCCGAATTCTTACTGTCTGTGATTTCCTTGGGAAGGTCACAGCAGGAAAGGGAACAAACTGAAAATAAACAAAGAGGGTTAGAGTCTGAGATACATCTTTTTTTTTTAATATTTTATTGTACTTCAGGTGAAGGCTTACAGAACAGATAGTTTCTCATGTAACAGTAGCACACATGCTGTTTTATGACATTTGTTAACAACCCCACAACATTTTAACCC
>NW_004444157.1:1957004-1975186 GCF_000243295.1 Trichechus manatus latirostris
TTTTTTACATACACATTTAAGTGACATTGACTACGCTCTTCTAATTGTGCTGTCATTCTCACTTAAGATGAAGGCTTACAGGACTGAGATACATCTTTTAAGTGATCATTCACAATTTAATGTCAAACAAATATATCTTTTGTAATTTGTTTCTCAGCAAAAGGTTTTATTTGGAATATTTTCCTAGAGGGTTTGAAGCATGTCATGGCTATAGTACTTAATGGATATTCAGATCAAATAAATACGTGAAGGAATTAGAAGGAGTGCAGAAGAGATAGCAAATCTCTGGTTTTTTGCTTTGTTTTGTTTTTAAACTGGTTAACCCTCTCTTGCAAAAGCTGATTCAAGACTTCTCCTTTGCTAAAGGCAAATGAAGGTTGTGCTGCTTGATCTAAAATGGCAAATTTGTGGAAACAATTACATTTGTGGAAACGCAAATACACTTTATGAACTAATGGCTCTAAATGGCAGCCTTTCAAACATCAAAGCTGCGTAGGTGCCCGTTGCAAGTAGTTTCAGTTATTCTTTCCTCCTCATTTATCCATTACTAGCTGTACTCATTCCCATCAGTTGGAATGCGGCATCACACTAACAGACCTACCCCGAATAAAAAATCAAGTGTAATAGAGATGACCTATGAGTCTACAATATCTACGAAGAGACTTAATTATACACAGGTAAAAATACCCAATTTTATTTCTTTGGAGTCATGTTGAAAGGGTGTACTGTCTCCTTGTTTAGAAATAATGTTTGACTCCAAATACTGTCTTCTGATTATATGAGATCTGGCTGTCTCCAAAGGAGAACTGTTCTTTTGGTTCAAAAGGGTGACAATAACATCATGGTTTGCCCAGAACAGTCCCGGTTCTGCCTCTTGTTCCAACATAATTATTAGTAGCATCCCTATTCACTTTCAAAATTGTCCCCATTTGAATGATCAATTAAAGGTCATGCTATTTATGCACTTATCCCAAAGCATGAAGGCATCAATTAAGCACCTAGCTGTTCATGTTGCTTGTGATACATTAATTACACTAGGAAATAGCAGAGACAGAGCCTTTACCCCCTGGGAACGTCACGTCTAAGAGACACAATGCTACTCTAAACACACATATAAGAGATCAAGTACATTAAAAACAGAATCACAAAGACCAAAGTGTGTACGTCATGCTCTGCAGAAACACGTTTATTTCCACAGGAGTGGAGGGAAGGAGGAGCGCTCTAGTTAAGTGAATGTAGGAGGTCCACATATAGGAATGATGTAGTGAGAAGCTCTTAATTCTTTTTTTTTTTTTTTTTTGTTTAACTGTAATAGCCTTCTAGATGGGTTCTTTGCATTTCATTTGCTGTATCATTCTGTGGGTTCCCTTCCACAGGTAGGAAGGGAAGTTAGTTTGCTCTCCAGTAGACTGCCTTTGCCCTCCTACTGTACCACTGGCAACTGCATGAATCAGGACTGAACATAGCTAGGCAAAGGATGTAATCAACAACCATTTCTCCAAATTGCTTTTTAGCACTTTCTCACAATGCATCAATGTGTGAGGTAAAAAGAATAGAGTCAGAAACGATAAAACTTTATCCCAAAGGCCTACGTGAGCAACATAAGATTGCTTTGAACACATTTTTCAAAAAGATCTTTATCTAGCCTGACACCATCTGACATTGACTGAAGAGAGTGAATCTGGAAGTAGCCATATATTCTTTAGGCCAATAAAGACTTATATACTACCAGTGCATTGTAGAGTGATTTAGAAGGCAGTACTGGGCTAAGATAGGACACGGTTCTGAAGTTCCATACACAACTTACTTGCCCCTGGCACTAGAGATGCTGGGAGAAGGATGAGGGAAATGGCCCCAGTCCCCCATCTGAAGAGAGAGAGGAAACTTCAGGCCTCTGAGGCTTTGAATTTATGCACATGAAAAACAGGTATCATTGCAATTAGATTTTGGAAGCATCCCTCAAACCTCATGGGAAAGTCCTATTTGTACCCTAGTAGAAGTCCTGTAGGAGCCTTGGTAGCTCAGTGGTTAAGCACTCCGCTGCTAACCGAAAGGTCAATGGTTTGAACCTCCTAGCTGCTCCGCAGGAGAAAG
The DNA here is from genome assembly GCF_000243295.1 of Trichechus manatus latirostris. Lineage (NCBI taxonomy): Eukaryota > Metazoa > Chordata > Mammalia > Sirenia > Trichechidae > Trichechus > Trichechus manatus. Next base: position 1,959,099 of record NW_004444157.1, read on the forward strand.
ATGTGGCAGTCTGCTTCCATATAGATTACAGCCTAGGAAACCCTATTGGGCAGTTCTACTATGTCCTATAGCCTCACTGTCTTAGTTATCTAGTGCTGCTATAACAGAAATACCACAAGTGGATAGTGTCATGGATTGAATTGTGTTCCCCAGAAATATGTGTCAGCTTGGCTAGGTCATGATTCCCTGTTGTATGATTGTCTATCATTTTATCATCTGATGTGATTTCCCTATGTGTTGTAAATGCTATCACTATGATGTATTAAAATGGATTAGAGGCAGTTATCTTGATGAAGTCTACAAGATTAGATAGTGTCTTAAGCCAATCTTTTGAGATATAAAAGAGAGCAGCGAACAGAGAGACATGGGAACCTCATACCACCAAGAAAGCAGTGCCGGGAGCAGAGCATGTCCTTTGGACCTGAGGTTCCTGCGCAGAGAAGCTCCCAGACCAAGGGAAAATTGGTGACACAGACCTTCTTTGAGAGCCGACGGAGAAAGCATTCCCCTAGAGCTGACACCCTCAACTGGGACTTGTAGCCTACTGGACTGTGAGAGAATAAATTTCTTCATTGAAGCTGTCCGCTTGTGGTATTTCTGTTATAGCAGCCCTAGATGACTAAGACAGATGGCTTCAACAAACAGTTTATTCCCTCACAGTCTAGTAGGCTAGAAGTCCTAATTCAGGGCATCAGCTCCAGGGGAAGGCTTTCTCTCTCTGTCAGCTGTGGAGGAAGGTCCTTGTCATCAATCTTCCCCTGAACTAGGAGCTTCTAAGCACAGGGACCCTGGGTCCAAAGGGCACACAATGCTCCCAGTGCTTCTTTCTTGGTGGTATGAGGTACCCCCATCTCTCTGCTCACTTCTGTCTTTTATACCTCAAAAGAGATTGGCTTGAAACACAATCTGATCTTGTAGATCTCATCAATATAACGGCCGCTAATGCATCTCATTAACATCATAGTGATAGGATTGACAACACATAAGAAAATCACATCAGATGACAAAATGGTGGAGAATCACAGAATACTGGGAATCATGGCCCAGCCAAATTTATACACATATTTTTGGGGGACACAATTCAATCCATGACAGTTGCTATGAGTCAGAATTGACTCGAAGGCAATGGGTTTGGTTTGGTTTAGAAGTCCTGTATCGGGACAATGGTGGTTCAGTGGTAGAATTATCGCCTTCCATGCAGGAGACCCAGTTCAATTCCCAGCCAATGCACTTCATGCTTAGCTGCCACTCATCTGTGAGTGGAGGCTTACATGTTGCTATGATGCTGAACCGGTTTCATCAGAGCTTCCAGACTAAGGACTAGAAAGAAAGGCCTAGCGATTTACTTTAGAAAATCATCCAATGAAAACCCTATGGATTACAAAGTTCTGATCTGCAGTCAATCATAGGGATGGCACAAGACTGGGCAGCATTTCTGTTGTGCACTGGACTGGCAGCTAACAACAACAGAAGTCCTGTGGGGACACCCTCCACGCCCACTCCAGAGCTGCTGCTCATATAGAGGGGAGTCAAAACCTCAGGCTTATCTTGGAAGGTTATCAATAGCCTCTGGTTTTCAAGTCGTAGGATCAGGATGTATCTGAAGTTGGTTGAAGGTATTTTATCCTTCTATTTCTCTTACTATTTAGTAAATCTGTGTATCTGTGATACAATGTTGCATATATACAACTCAGATATTGTAAAACCTTCGTTACTGAGAACTCTCAGATACTGAGGTGTTCTAGTTATATTAAATTTTTTAGGGTAAATGGAGGTCCTGAGCTAAACCTAAGACCTATCAATTAGGCATAACTGTAATTCCTCAATAATGCTATGACTGATCATACCTCTGGTATTTTATTCATGTGATTTCCTCTGCCTGGAATTTATTTCTTCTCCTGGTCTGGTTGGAGAACCCATACTCATCTTCCACGGCTTAACACAAGAGTCACTTCCTCTTTGAAGACAATGTTGACTTCCTCCCAACTTGCTTTACCTCCACTCCCCAGGTAGATGTGATGGTAAGCTTCTTGAAGGACGAGACCTAGCAGAGACTGACATGAAGTAGGAAATCAACACCTGTGTGTGTCTGTGTTAATAAAGAAATAAGAGAGAGAGAGACTAAGTCATCAGCAATGAGGAGAACAAGACTCCTAGACCAGGCCACTGGCCCTCTGAGGACATAGACATCCCTGTAAAATGTCAAGTTTGCTCTGGGAGGTGGCTGGCCTGTCCAACATCAGCCTGAACTACTACCTGTTTGTGAGGCAGAAAAGTTGGCACATTGCTTAATTCTTAGCAAACCAGACATTTAGCCAGAGCTCCTAATGCCTGCCAATTTTGTATAATGACACTATATAATGAAATTTTCAAACAGACTTTTTTTTTTTCCTCCCATGAAGTCTTTTAATGGTCAGACATCCACAAACCTTATCTTGGGTTCTTTGTTTTAATCTCTGAGCTAAACGTTTTCTTTTGTTCATTTTTATTTTTCCCTGCAGGCACTTCATTGATGATAATTGTAGGAGATACATTTAAGAAAATGATACTCTTCTAATAGCACTGTATTCAAAGAATCATTTTGTGTCTTTCTTTGCTGTTGATTTCTTCTTTGGTGAGTTGTTTTTGTGTGATAAAGATTAATAATAAGGGTATATTTGTTTATTACAAATATTTTGTGTGTTTTTTTCCCTCCAGCGGGAGTATTGGTATAAATGCCAAGCAATCTGAAAGAAATAGCTTAAGTAGTAGTATTGCTATTCCAATTGCTTGTCATTACAGAAGAGGTTATGGTTACAGCTGACTATACAGCACTACCTGAGCCATACATTTTACATTTGCAATCAGCCTATTATAGATGAACTGTGAAAATTGGAGAGAGCTTTTTTACGATAATTGGAAGATGTTTTCCTTGAAGTATGGAAGGCCCTTGAGAGAGCTTGAATTACTTGTCTGTAATTTTGTTATAAGCTTTAGTGCTATTTATTTAACTTGAAGTTTATTGCTCCTGAATATATTTTCCTGTGTCTTTCTATCAAATGACATAGGTGCTATATTTTCAATAACATTTTTATTTTGAATATTATTATAAATTTTATTTTGCTTGTGGTTCTCAACTTCAAAGAGTTATTTTCCCTTAGGACATGATTCATAGAAAAGTGAAACGACCTCTGGATTTTAAATTAAGAGTATGAATGGAAATACAAAAGACAGTCTCTCTTTGATTCCTCCTGGCTCTTTCTGTGCTCTGAGAAGACCTGACCCAACGTTTCAGATACTGACTGAATGTGTAGTTAATGTGGCCGATATTTTATGTTGCTCGTAATTATTTGTTCTTGTAGTTTTCCTCCTTCCCCTTACAGCCTCTGTCTGTTTTGGCTGGTCTTCTCCCTGGTCTCTGAATACCTAATGCTCATTCCTACTTCTAGGTCCTTTCTTAAACCATTATGTGCGTAGAATGTCTTTCCTCCTCTTTAAAACCTATCCAAATGCCCTCATACTCCACCTTGAAAAGATAGTCCATCTTATGGTTTTACTGCCTCCATGAATATTTACATAACTACTCCAGTCCAAATTGATCTGTAATAATCTACCTTCTCATAGTACTTATTTTGTAAACCTCGATGTTGTATGTGACACCCAATCATATGCAGTAGTGCCTTGCTTCTCTACAGATCAGAAGTATGGGAAAGCCTACCTGACCTAGTAATCACAAAGCTAGTGCATTATTGGTGCAGACTTTAATAAGAGCTTTAATACACAATTTAATTCCAATCCTTAGTGAACTTGATGATACTGGTTTCTAAGTCCTCAACTGATATAACACAATCAACCAAACCTCACATTACTCATATCTGTTAGATGGCAATGATAGCTATATTTCATCACATCTAGGTCTCATTGATTATAAGACACACCACTATTTTATGTACGTACCACTAAGAAAGACACTACCCATAAAACTATGTCACAAGACTTATTATCACTTATGATTAGCATTTTATGCTTATTGAAACAACCTACGATTTGGAATCGACTCGACAGCAACAGGTTTTTTTTTTGTAATCATTATTTAGACATATGATTTTGTTTATCATATCATCCTTTTATGTACCTGGCGTATTGAACTGGGTAATGTATTTTGCAACAATTTTTTAATCTCTGGAATCTTCTCATTAGCAATGATGCTGCTAATCAGATCTGAGATCAATCCCTTCCTCTGCCAATTACAAGTTTCATAATCTTGAGCACATTACTTAAATTTTTGAGCTTTAGTTTCCTCATCTATAAAATGGGGGCAATAATTTATACTTCTCATCACTAGTTGAAACAAGTGAAATAAAATAGGTAATATGCAAATGTTCTTTATCATGTATGACTCTATACTTTTCGCCTCCTAGAACTTGGCTCACTTCTTTTTTACTTAAATATTTTTAAAATATCTAATATGTTTGGTTGCAATAGCATACTTTCATAATGTCTTGCACTCTGAAAATTCATTATGATTGAGTCTTTGTTTCTTGTAAAATGAATTAATATTCTATTTTGTATGATTGTATAGGGTTTGACATTTATATAAGTTTACTGAAAATAAGGGATGGTTAGCTATCCAATACATTTCTCTTTAGAGATCTCAATAGCGTGTTAGAACATCACAGGTAAATCAAAGCATCTCTATAGGGCAGAAGTTGTGCCTTGTATGTCTTCTATATTCCACCCTGAACATTACTTAGAATTTTATGGGTGCCCTATAAATGTCTGGTGACCTCCCAGACTACTTCCATTACTGCCGCCATTATAAAATATTGCCGGTTGTTGTTTTCCTTAAAACAAAACAAATTTTAAAACTTGTATTGTGTGGAGATTGAGGAAAGTTGAGTATATTGTACATGGACTCAAAGATTTCATGAAAAGTCATGAGAAATTATTCAATTGGTTGACACAATTTTAAGGTAGCACAGTCTTTTAAAGTTACTATCTTCAGTTTGAACTGCAGATGTACAGTTGAACTAGTTCTTCCTCTTACTTTATATTTCTCACTTGAGAGTATCTACAGGCCAGTCCAAAGTTGGATAAAATAAGAAGAGACCAGTTTGTAATGTTTCTGTGTCTGTCTCGATTTTTTTTCTTTTTTGTCTCTGTCTTCCTTCATACTTAACTTTCTTCTATATTTATTGGGTGAGTAAAAATATAAAAATGAATAAAACATAGTCCCTTCCCTGGAGGACCTCAGTCCCCACACTTTCCAGATGAAAAACTGATGCCCAGAGAGCCTAAGTGATTTGCCCAAAGTCACACAGCTAATAGGCAGCAGAACTGGGAGTAAAACCCACTTCAGTTTTCTACCAGTTAAATTCCATAAATATTAATCGCACATCTAAGTGTAATAGTCTCTTCCAAGATTCTATATTGTCTGTTTGGTTTTCTTTCTCTCTAGAATATAAACCAGAAACGGAGGCTTGTCACTCATATACCTTTACTTCAGTTGCAAGGATGCATAAACAAACATTTCATGGACTAAGATCGAAGTATCATACTAAATTTTCAGCAAGCAAAGAGTAGCAAATAGTATTTATTTTACATCAGAATACTACACTTTGCCTAGAGGCAGGCTTGGTAATTCAGATAGCCTGCTTTCAGAGACGCCAGAGTCAGAAATTCAAGCTTAACAGAAGAGATAAATAAGGAGAAGATGGTTCCCATTGTAGAAGGATTCTTCAACTTACAAATGGATTCACTGCAGGGTTCCTTTAAATAGGTTCTCCTGTCATACTTTTAAGTATATGTGTGTTGATAATTGACTACTCACCAGAAAAACTGAGGACCAGAGAGACAAATACCTAAAGTGTTAGGAATTGCTGCCAAGTGTTGATCATTGAAATGAAGATAAAATACCTTAAACATTATAATGTAAGTTTGATTTATATAAAATTGAATTCAGACACTAATTTTCAAAAATATGTGCACAGCATAGAGAAGCGCACTGTTACATACTAAAATATTCTAGAGCAGTTCTTTGCATACAGTACGGAGAATCTTGAAGGGAAGAGGTTCTGTGAATGGATGTAGCAGTCAACTATTGCCGCAATAATGCCACATTAAAAACCACCATAAAACTCACTGGCTTGAAACAACAATTCTATGTTTTCATTTATAATTGAAGGTCAGTTGGAGGTTGGCTGATCTAGGCTTAGTTCAGCTGGGCTGGGCTCCATGCTGCAGATTGAGGCCAGGTCTGCTCTGTGTGTCTTTAATCTCTCTTAGAAAGGCTACCTCGGGCATTTTCTTCTCATGGTGATGGCAGAATTGCAAGAGAAATTAGCAGAAACATGCAATGGCTCTTTAAAGTGTAAGTTTGGGATTGTTATTATGTCTCCTTCACATGCTGAAGCAAATCACATAGCCGAGGACAACATCAGTGGGGCCAGGAAATATTCTCAGCCTCTAGTGGGAGGAGCTACAAAGTCCTGTTGGTAGAGGGAAGGATTGGGAACAATGATGCCTTCTACTCCAATGGGCGTTCTGGGAGATGAAAAAGCCTCTGAAATTGTTTACTAAGGGTTGCGGGTATCATATAAGAATATTTTTCTAGGGAACAAGCTCTTACTGTTCATCAGATTTTCAAAGGAGAGAATGGGATTCCACACATTTCCATTTGGGAACCGTATGCTCCAGGGCTTTTTGTTATTTGTTTGTTTATTCAACATATATTAATGCAGTCTAATTAATGACCCAGGTTTATTTATGTGAGTATTTTCTAATTTCCAGGTGATTAGGGGGGTTGGTTGCTTTCCATCAGGCTGTGCATTTTAAGAGCCTACTTGATTTGACAGGACTCTCTAGCCCCTCTTAAATATTTTAAATCCGAAACCTTTTGTTCCTGAAACTTAGCTGGCACTCACCCCCACAGCGATATATTAGTGACTTCCTGTAAAGAAACAACATAGTAAAAGTGAGGACATTGGAACAAGAAAGACCTGGTTTCAGATTCCAGCCCTGCCATTTACTACCTGTTGGATCTCAAGTAAGTAAATAAACCTCTATGTGACTCACTTTCCTTATCTGTAAAATGGTAATAATAGTTTCTGTGATACAAGGTCATTGTGAGGATTACATGAGATGATGTGTGTATAGTACTTGTCACATTTTAGACACTCATGATCACTTATTTCGCATTGATGCTTTTATCCTTGCTCTGTAATATAAATATCTTCCTGTACTGTGAGAGTTCCCTAGGTGGTGCAAATGGTTTGCGCTTGACTCCTAACTGAACAGTTGGCAGTTTGAACCCACCCAGCAGTGCTGCAGAAGGAAGACCTGGTGATCTGCTTCCATAAAGTTTACAGCCAAGAAAACCCTGTGGAGCAGTCTACTCTGTAACACATGGGGTTGCCATGAGTCGGAATTAACTGGATAGCAATTGGTTAATACTGTAAGATATTAATGAATAAATTTCTTAATATTATGCCTTCTTATTCTTTGGCTCTTGAGAACAGTTATTAGCTGTTTGCTTCTATCATCAGATTCTAGACACAGGATCCAGCCACATTTACACTTGGCATTTCCATGAGCTCTCTTCAGCCTTTACCTCCTGGTGTGAATGCTATAGAGATAAAGAAGCTTCTTGTTCTCTGGGAGGGAACTGCAAAGGCCAAAAAGAAATTGAACTGTGTCTTCCTAACCACCTCTGCCCTTTGGCATAACAAAGACTTGGGAAGTGAAAAATAATTCTTAGCAAATAAAGTACTTTTTCTCATAGTAGATTAAGCAATAATGGAAAAAGTTCTGAGATGTTGTTTTTCACAAATTACTACTGCTAACCTCCAAATTATATCAGTCGAGACAATTTTTGGTTCTTTGAACTCTGACACAGATTGGGTGAGCTCTTGTCAGGAATGAAAAAAAATTGATCTAGGCTAGTAGGAATTGGTCTGTGTTGAATCCTATTCCAGCTAGTAAAAACGCTGTTAATTTTTAAAATTCCTTATGGATCTAAAAAGAGATTCTGCAGCATTTAGGTATTTTATTATGTCTTAAATATTCTCTTGGCTTTAAGCCTGAAAGTTTATATATTTAGCATTAAGTGACATTGTAGTTCCAGAATGGCAGTTGTATAATTAATGAATGATAACTTTAAAAATATGTTCTATCTTCCTCTATATAAGTATATGTTCTAGAAATAGTACTGATGTTATAGATAAGTCAATTCCTAGCTTGTCCAATGTAAAAAAATAATAAAAATAATAAGGCCAGGTTAAGGATCTTAAACATTTTAAATCTGAAACATTTTTTATATTTCATTAATTAAATTCTAGTAAGAAAGGCAATAAACAGATGAAAAAATAAAAGAAACCAGATTATAGATTGTGGTAAATGCTCTGGAGCAGATAAGCTGATGATAAAGTGCGTACACTATCCAAAGGGACTAAAAAGCCTACTCTTTAAAAGAGCATCTTCAATACATTTTAAAATTGATGTGCATTAATTTATTTAAATATTGCACAATGAGAGGTTAAATACTTCTCAGCAATTTTATTGTCACATTAGAGCTGTTGCTTCTTTTTTGACTAGGGAGGGAAGATTAAAAGCTGATGGTATTTAATACAATACCCAAAGTCTTTTTATTCCATTATGGATTTGCTACTGAATTGTTAATTATTTAAAGAGAAGTATATGAGCTATTTTAAGGGCTCTAATTTAGACAAAGATAACCAACTGTGGTGGAAAAAAAAGTTTTCATAAAATGTAGTCAGCTTAGTAAGCAATAAACTAAGTTCTCACCTTTATACATATTAGTTGGATGTTACTCCTTTCTTCTCCCCAACAACTCTGGTTTCACGCCAAAGATGAGAAGTTTAAAAAAAAAAAAAAGTCTTTGTAAGATTTCCGTTACACTTTCAGTGGAGATGAACTCTGGAAACAACTATAAATGTAAACATCACAGAAAATCTAAAGAACTAACTCTCTTGGGAGCTGATTGAGCTGGTTTGTTACAAAGGGAAAAGAATGGGTGTCCTCTAGGATTCCTGGGCTTTTTGAAGTCAGTTATATTATTCATATTTTACAGACAATGATAATGAAGTAAACCAGGTTTAAAACTCAGATCATTCTGACTCTAAACTTTCACCTATAGTTTACATGGTTGGGTTCGAGGAGAGAAAGATTGTTGAGTCAGAAAATTAATGAAAATTGCCTGCCTGTTCTTGCCTTCTATTCGGAAATCTTTTTTTTTTTTTCTTCATGTATTTATGTTAAACTATGAACAACTAATGGGCATTCTTGACAGTTACTGGGTAGGTTGTTCCTGTCTTAACAACGCTGCTCTGAATTGAAAAGAACTTCTCTGAATGTATATTAAATACTTGAATTTCTTCTTTGGGTGTGGTCAGCAAATTAAACTTGCATTTTTAGAACCTGCTAAAGTGACATCTTTGAGTTTTTACTTCTCTTATGTTCTTAATGGGGCCCTGGTGGCACAGTGGTTAAGAGCTATGGCTGCTAACCAAAAGGTCAGCAGTTTGAATCCACTCAGCTGATCCTTGGAAACACTATGGGGCAGTTCTACTCTGTCCTAGAGGATCGCTGTGAGTCAGAATCCACTTGAGAGCAATGTGTTTTTTTTTTGTTGTTCCTAATTTTTTAAAATTTTATAACTCTCCTCATTCTCACATCATCCCCTCCTACGTACTCAACCACACACCTAATTTATGAATCCTCTATACAAAAAAGAAATAATAGGAATGACTGGAGGGAATACAATTAAATGGATATATTTTCAGATCTTCCTTAAATATCCTTTTTAGCCTCCTGTTTCTAAGGCTGAATCATGAGACTTATTGACCCAGGGAGGAAAAAAAAAGGGGTGGTGGAGGGGGGATAGGCGCATGTAAGTAATGTTAGGAATATAGAAGGCAATATAATGCTACGTATAATAGAGATTTTAACAAATTGGAAGACAATAATGTGGAACAATGTTATACCAATAAATTGGAAAACATAAATGAAATGGACACATTAATTGTATAATTTATTAAAATTATCTAAAAAATTAAAAAACCTTCATAAACCAATAGGCTTAAACATCTTGAATTTGTAATAAACAGTAACACCTCTCCAAAAGACTCCCAAGTCCAGGTGATGAGTTATTTTACTGGCAAATTTTCCCTATCTTTCAAGGAATGGACAATCTAATTTGCATTCCAATTTCAGAAAATAGAAAAAAGAAAGCTACTCCACTTACTTTATGAGAAAGTGTAATCTTCATAACAACTAGACAAGGACAGAATCAGAAAAGTATAGGCCAATCTCACTTACGAGCATAGGTGAAATGTCTGAAACAAGAACTATTAAACAATTGTTACACAGGTCAAAACTAACAGTCATCTTCAGTTCTTGTTTATCCTCTCATATGAATCAGTTGACAAGTCCTGTTGACTCTGCCTCTTGAACATCCCAAATCTGTTCAATTTTCTCTATCTAGTACCACCATCACAGGCTAAGCCACCAACATCTCTCACTGCAGTGGCCTTCTTACTCATCTCTCCACTCTTGCCCTTACCACAGTATACTGTCCTTTAAAAACATAAATCAGATAATACCATTTCTATGTCAAAACTCTCTAAAGGCTTCTCATGATACATAGAATAAAATCCAAACCTCTCATCATGGTCTACAAGGCCCTACATGATCTAGCCCTTGCCTACCTCTTCAATCCCATCTCCTACTACTCTCCTCCTGACTTACTCCACTCTAGTCATATGCACCTTTTTCCTGTTGTTTGAAGAGGCCAAAATTGTTTCCAACTCAGAGCTTTTATATTTTCTGTTTCTTTTGCCTGGAACACTCTTTCTCTAGCTGTTTACATAGCAATCTTCTCATCACTCAGGCCCTTGCTCAGGTGTCACCTCCTCAGGGAGGCTTTTCTCTAACCTATGCCTCCATCTCTTAATTCTCCCTCCCTCCTACCCTCCACTCTATATCTTCTTAACCTTCTTCATTTTTCTTAATAGCACTTATTAGTATCAAAATTATTTTTTTTCAAATATTTGTTTAGAAGTTCATTGTCTTTCTACCTCACTAGAATGTAAGCCCAGGAGGGCAGGGACATTTCTTGTTCTTTGCTGTATTCCTGGCACCTAGAAGAGGGCCTGGTATGTATTTTATATATATATATATATATATATACACATTTTATATATATATATATATATACACACATATATATATATATATATATATATATATATATATAATGAACAAATCTAGTCCAACCCTCTTTATTTCACAGATGAGAAAACTGACACCCAGGAATATGACTTGTTCAAGGTCACTCGGCCCTCTGGGAATGGAACCCCTTCTCTTGAGTCACAGTCCAGTGCCCTTTCTACTATACCACATGTCTCTACCTCCCTATAGTCCCATAATTCTAGTTTAAAAAGACAACCCTGTCCTATCTCTGGTGGACTAGTATAAATATTAATTTCTGGAAATGTTTCTGAAGCATATTGCAGGCAAATCAATATAATAAGACTTAGATATGGATTTAGTATTTGAGGCTATGTTTTATTACATTAGTGTCTTCATTTCAGAAGATGGTAAAAACATTCTAAGTTTGTGTCTATTAGCAAATAAGGCGTGGTAGGGCCAAGTATACTGAACTGATGACATTAATTTATACCAAATAAATCATAAGTCAACTGGTTCAGATTAAAGTCCTATCATTCACTATCATGCAAAGAACTTTTGAAGTTTATGAAAGAAAAAGCAAAACAACAGAAAAGGATGCATGGTAAGGATGTACGTGTACGTGCATTTGTGGTACAATTTAATAAGTTCATTATGGAAGTACCATGCGCTTGTGGCTGTGCTAGTGGAGAGACAAAAGAAATGGTATGCATAATCTTTATTATCAAGATCTTACAAAATATACTCTTGAAAGAACTAGAAAACAATTCTGACACATTACACAAGCAAGGCCGGGATAGTGAGAGGAGAACTGTATCTACCAGGGCTGGTGAGATTCAGAATAAGAGAAAAATCACTATGAGCTGGAGTTTATCTGAACAAGCAATGCAGAGAATATGCAACACAAGACTACGTGTGGCCTTTCTTCCTGCTTTTTATGGTAACACAGTGTATTGATAACATCATTTAAAATTGTTTATTTTGTTTGCATTCGGGCTGAAAGCCATTGACTGCAGGAGACAGAGTTTCTAAGATTTTAAAATAATTGTTAGAAGATAATAAGGTCTGGTCTTTGATTTTCTAGGCAGAAGCATAGTGTTTGAGTACCCTTTGTGTCTCTTTAGAAGTGAGAGTGTGGATGTTGTCCTGCCACTGTGGAATATTTCACAGGGTCTCAACAAAGTTTCAGAATATCAGTGCCTTTGTGGCATATCACTTCAGGCCCCTGAACAAACTGGAGGGGATATGTTCTGTTATGTTTGCGCCGGGCAGCCTATATCTCTAGATTGATTGTCTCCTGTTAACTGCCACTAGAGAGTGGCTGATGAAGGGCGTTTGATTTGTGGATGGAATTTTAAGCAATAGTAAGAGACTCTGATCAAACATGCTGAGTCCTATTAGGGCTAATCCTACAAACCCCAACTCTGAGTAATTTCCATTAAAGGTATTGGGTACTCTGTCTGATGCAGGCAGTACCGCCAGCCTACTAGTTTGTGAGGGGGGCTAGTAAGGTCATTGAAAACTTTGCAAATATCATCCACGTTCTGCAAGAAGTTACGCGTTTATATTAGCTGCAAAGTCGAGGCTTCCATTTGCCACATGCAAAACACTAACCATGTTTTGTTTTAAAAATGTATTAGAGAAGAAATTATGTACTAGAATATTAGGTTTGTTATAATAAGAACTATGGGGACTTTAAAAATAGATTTTGGCATTTCCTTGAGCAGTGTGTGCAGGTAAGTGAAAAATACTATTGGATTTATTTTAAAATGGGATATAAGGACCAGAGCAGTGTTCCTCAAATTAGGGACTGCCTACAGTAGAATCATCTGAGGAGCGTGCTAAAAAGGCAGATCCCTAGGCCCCACATCAGTCCTGCTGAATAAAACTCTCTGAAGTTAGGGCCTAGGGATCGTCAATCAAAACTGACCAGGTGTTTCTGACACAGTCTGAAAACATTGCAAGTTGAAATTGTGCAGTAATTATTTAGAACATAAGTAAGGTTGGTTAGAAAGAGTTAAACAGAAAGATGATGTGAGTAGGGAGTGCTGGCCAAATTCCTGACAGCTTTTTGCCGCATTTACATCTCAGTGTTGTTTATAAGAATGCAAATATTAAGTGTCCAGTAAAAGAGGACAAGATACATTGTGGCGTATCCTTGTACTATAGAACCATTTAAAATGATTTTATAGAATTTATATATACGCATATATATATGGAAAAATGTTCATTTTATATTGTTAATTGAGAAAAGCAAGTTACAAAACATTATGTACATTGTGATTGCTTTATAAAATGCTACATAATTACAGGCAAAAGAAAATATCTGGAAGGAGAAATACAAAGAAAGTAATGGTATAAGATTCAGGTAATTTTTATGGTCTTCTTTTTGCTTATCTGTATTTTCTCTATTTTCAATAATGAAGTTACTACAAAAGCAATACTAACATTGTTATAACAAAAAAGAATCTACTTCTTAAGGCATAGTATGATTTTTAGTATCTTAATCGAAGGAACCCCTGTGATTCTACACTATCTAGTATTTTAACACCTTAGACATCAATGCTATTCAAATAAAAAGTGGTTCTTTTTTATATAGGAACATTACTTTACACAGTATAAATCCATGGAAGAAATTGTATGTAAATTGAATTTTCTTAATTGAGTGCAATGTTTAATCAAATGGAAGAAACTATTATTTTTGGTTTTGGCCCACCTTACCTTCAGTGAAGAGGATCACTTTCCACCATTTGGTGTGTCTGCTTTAAATATTTTTATTGCAACCCAAAATAAATTAAAATACCAAGTTTAAAACAATTTTCTTTTTAGAAGAGAGCGATGGAGGGCTAGCCTCTAGAGCCGCAATGTCCAGTGTGGTAGCCACTAGCCACATGAGGCTATTGAGCACTTGATCTGTGGCTAGTCAGATTGGACATGTGCTATAAGTGTAAAATACACAACTTCTTTCAAAGACTTAGTATGAGAAAAGAATGTAGAATATTTAATAATATATTGATTACATGTTGAAATGTTAATCTTTTGCATATGTTGGGTTATTAAAATATATTATTAAAATTAATTTCACCAGTGTCTTTTTACCTTTTTAATGTGGCTACTAGAAAACTTAGAATTACATATGTGGCTCATAGCCTATGTCTACTGGACAGTTCTGTTCAAGTCTAGACATCATTGGCTTTTTAAATTTTATTTTTATTTATATTTATTTAGGTGAAATTCAAATAACAGAAAACTCCCCATTTTAAAATGAACAATTCATTGGCGTTTAGTATATTCACAGTGTTGTAAAACCAACACCACTATCTACTTCCAGAACATTTTCATCACCCCCGAAAGGAACCTCATCCCCATTAAGCAGTCACTCACCACCCACCACTACCTACCCCCAGCCACTGGCAACCACCAGTCAATCTGCTTTCTGTCTCTATGGATTCACCTATTCTGTTTATTTCATATAAATGAAATCATACAATAAGTGACCTTTTGTGTCTGGCTTCTTTGACTTAGCATAATGTTTTTGAGGTTCATCCATGTTGTAGCACATATCAGAACTTCATTTTTCTTTATAGCTGAATAATATTCCATTGTATGTATACACCACATTTTGTTTAACCATTCATCTGTTGATGGACATTTGGATTGCTTCCACTTTTGGTTATGTAAATAATGCTTCTATGAACTTTTGTGTACAAGGATTGATTTGAGCACCTGCTTTCTAAGGGTATATGCTTAGGGGGAGAATTGTTGGGTCATATGATATTCTAGGAGCCCTGGTGGCACAATGGTTAGGAGCCCAGGCTGTTAACCAAAAGGTTGGCAGTTTGAATCCACCAGGTGCTTCTTGGAAACCCTTGAGGACAGTTATACTCTGTCCTATAGGGTGGCTATGAGTCAGAATCGACTCGACGGCAATGGGTATAGTATTCTATGTTTAACTCTTAAAAAAATTTTTTTTATTATACTTTAGATGAAGGTTTACAGAACAAATAGTTTCTAATTAAACAGTCAGTACACATATTGTTTTATGACATTGCTTAACAACCCCATGACGTGTCAACGCTCTCCCTTCTTGACCCTGAGGACCTTTTTTTTGGTGAAAATATACATAGCAAATTTACACCATTTTGAAAGTTTCTACATGTACAATTCAGTGACATCGATTATATTCTTCCAGCTGTGCTGTTATTCTCACTATCCTTTTCCAAATTATTCCATCACCATTATCTTCAACGCACTGTCCCCTAGGCTTCCCATCAAAACTTTTGAGTTGCTGTTGTCAATTTGATCTCACATAGATAATTCTTTTTTTTTTTGTACCTTAGATGAAGGTTTGCAGAACAAATAGTTTCTCATTAAAGAGTACACATATTGCCCTATGACAGTAGTTAACAAACTCATGACATGTCAACATTGTCCCTTCTCAATCTTGGGTTCCCTATCACCAGCTTTCCTGTCCCCTCCTGTCTTCTAGTCTTGACCCTGGACTGCTGTCCCTCATAAGTCCTGTTTTGTTTTATGAGGCTGTCCAATCCTCGGCTGAACGGTGAAGTCCGGGAGGGGCTTCATCACAAAAGGGTGTCTGGGGGCCATACTCTCGGGGTTTCTCCAGTCTGTCAGGGCAGTAAATCTGGTCTCTTTTTTTTTTTTTTTTTGAGTTAGAATTCTATTCTACATCCTTTTCCAGCTATGTCCAGGACCCTCTATTGTGATCTCAGTCAGAGCAGTCAGTGGCGGTAGCCGGGAACCATTTAGCTGTACTGGACTCAGTCTGGTGGAGGCCTTGGTGGCTGTGGTCCATTAGTCCTTTGGACTAATCTTTTCCTTGTATCTTGTTCTCTTCATTCTCCCTTGCTCCCGAAGGGGTGAGACCAGTGGAGTATCTTAGA
>NW_004444157.1:1975286-1984559 GCF_000243295.1 Trichechus manatus latirostris
GTTTTCTGTTTTCTCCCCCTGTTCTGGAACTCTGATCACTTGCAGATTTTTGCTTTTGATTCTATCCCACATAATTCTCAGGGTTTCTTCATTTTTCTTTGTTCTTTTTTCTGATTTTTCCTCAAAAAGAGTTGTATCCAAGTGTTTGTCTTCAGTTTCACTGATCCTATCTTCCATTGTTTCAAACCTCCTCCTCATCCCTTCTATGACACTGTCCATTTCTGAAATCTTGCCGTTTATCTTTTGGATTTCTAATTGTTGTTTTTGTATGATTTCTAGTTGTGAATTTATTTTAGCATTTTCTTCCTGTATTATTTTCTTGAATTCTTCCATTTTTTGTCTGTATTTTCCATGAATTTGTCTATTTTTTCCTCATTTTTTTCTGTTTTTTGCATGAACTCTTAGGGAATTCAAACCTCTAATATTCAGAATTATCAATCAGGTGTAGTACCTTTTCTTCTACTAGAAGGTCACCTGGTGTTTTATTTTGGACACCTACTGGAACCATCCTGTCCTGTTTTTGTAAATGTTTTGATATTTTCTGTCTTCGGGGCATTCAGTGTTTATTTTCCTCATTTATTGATTGTAGATTTGTTTGTTTCATCCTGCTTTTTTTTTTTATTTGGTTATGTCTGAGCAGGTGGGCTGTGCATTCTTTCCTGTTTGCTTGCCTGTGGGCACAGTACTTTTCACCTCCTTCTCCAAAGGGCAGGGTCAGTCACTCAGGTATGGTACAACAGGGGAGGTCCAGCTGAAGGGGAGTTGCTGGGATAGGTTTTTTGTGGCAGGTACCAGGGCTGACAGTGCCGACTGGGAATCAGTGCAGGGCAGGTTCCAGTAGGCCGTGCCTGTGTTGCTTGGGAGTGTGATGTTCAGCACTTGGTGCAGGTAGGCAGGAAGGAGGGGGTAGATTTTGATGTGTGGAGCTAAGATGGGTATGGGAAAGATGAGAGAGAGGAGAGAGGAACAGGAGCCAAAGACATACACACAAACAAAACAGAGTGCTAAGGGAGCTTGCTATTGGAGTGGAGAGATGAGAGACTGAGAAATGGGGAAAAATAAAAATTAAAAAAGAAAAAGGGTAAAAGAAAAAAGTGAATAAATCAAGAAACTGGAAATGAAGAAAGACAAAAAGGAAAAGAGCAAAGAAAACTAAACAAAGAAATTAAAAAAAAACAAGAAAAAAGAAATGCCCCCAGGGATGTCCCTGTGCATCTGCATAGAGTAAGGGACTAGCTTCCAAGCCACGTGGTACTGCCCAGCTAGAAGGGGCTTCCAAGCCAAGAAAAGAAAAAGAAAACAAAAAAAAAAAAAATCAAAACAGAACAAATCAGAGCAAATAAACAAACAAACAAACAAAAAAGCCCGGAGGTCCCACCAGTGTGGTGGCATGGGCCGGGAAGCAGTTTCACAGTTGAGCGGTGTTTCTCAGCCTTTCAGAAGCAAAGATGGTGCATGGAGCCAGGTTTTTGAGAGAAAGGAGCGGGAGGTGGTGAAAGGTAAGGAGGAAATCTAAAGAAGCGGAAAAAAGCAACACCAGCAGCCAACAAATGGCACTCAGGGAGCTGACCAGTCCGGGCGGGTGGAATCCAAGTGGCGCTGGGGGGAAGCTCATGCTTCCTGGACAATAGACTGTGGCTGCAGGAAGCAGAGGAGGTTAAATTGGGGTGAAGAATGGTGGGGGGTGGGAAGGCCTATATTGTATGTTACCGGTTGTTCTGTCTCCTGCTGGAAGCTCCGTGAAGCTGCTTTCTCGTATCTCCTGTTTGCTGATTTCTAATAGGAGTCCAAGACGGCTGATCTGTGCTGCAGTAGCTGATAGGGGACCTCTGCATGTATTTCTCCTTGTCCTCTGTTCTCAGTTATTTTGTTATTCCGTTCGGTGCTTGGCTGAGTTCTTTATCTCTTCGTTTGATAGTTAGGGTTTCAGGATTGACGTGTGACTCTATTTGACTTAGTTTTTCTGATCTTTGCTGCGGAGGGACGGCGTGGTGCCTCTGACTATAGTGCCATGTTGCCCAGAAGTCTCTACATTTAACTTTTTGAGGATAGACATCATATTTTTGAAGGAAACTTTATGGATGACCCAGCTTTCCTATAGGCCAGATGGTGCTACTGGTGCCTGTGCCCAGATTTGCTTTAGAGCAGTGGTTTTCAAAGTATGGTCCCCAGACCAATAGCAACAGCAGTAGTCTGGGAATGTGTTAGAAATGAAAATTCTTGAGCCCTCACCCCAGACTTACTGAGTCAAAAACTTGGAGGCTAGGCACAGCAGTGTGTTTTTTAGCAAGCCTCCTCCCCTACCACGTGATTCTGATGCATACTCACTCAAGTTTTAGAATGGCTGATTAGAGGAATTCTGTGGTGAATCTTTAAAAGTGAGAATACTTGCCTCTATTCTATCATCTTTGAAAATCTGGATTTCTACCTTTTGTTGTTTGCTTAAATCCTGACCCAGTTGCCTCAAGATGATGATTACAATGGCGATGATGATTATTGGTAAGAGTCCTTGTGTGATATAATCATCTGCTCTTTCAATTTAGAAAGACGAATTTGATCCTCTATCCTAAAATATATGAAAAATATCTATTCACAGTTCTTTCAGGAGTTTAAATGTGTATTATACAAAGATAACATCTATATGTATATTATTTCTACTGAATATAGACAAAAGAACCAGGCCTGGTGAGAAAAGGATGGAAAGAAGAGGAATTAGTTTAACCTTTACTTCATTCACTCATTCATTTATTCAACAAATATTTACTAAGCACCAATGAGAAGAGAGACTTCTTGTTGCTGGTCTTGAATGCCTTTCCCTACCTATGCATGGGCAATCCAATGGTGCTGGTAACAGGAATCCAGAGAATTAGCTACTGCAGGCAAGAGTGGCCCAAGAAGGAAAGAGGAAACAGCATAACTCATAGCCAAGAAGCCAGTAATCTCAAGGTTGTCATAATCCAGGTGTGGATGGATTAAGAAAGAAATCTTTTTCAGCATTAGCTTTATGTAATAATCATCATAATAGCAGCTTTTTGGAAGCGGAGCCTTTTGTAACTGTTTTTAAAAATTCATGATTGCCCATAATGTGTGTGTTTTTCTTTTGGCCTGTGATCTGGCCTTTAAAAGCAAATGGAATATTTTTAGCTGTCACATTCTGCCAAGAAACAAACCTTGTGGCATCTACTACATGTATTATAGTGGATGTTTAAAAGTCTTTACATGCCATTAGAATGTTGATATAAAAACATTCACCCCTGAGCATTGGAGATAAGGACTCTGTGAGTCTGAATCAACTCAATGGCACGCAACACAGATCTCTTTCAGAACTCATCTAAAAGGAGCTAAGTTTTAAAATATTGTTTCCCTGTTGTGCTAGGTTCTAGAGTAGAGAGAAAAATTCAAAATGGGGGAACTGGCAGCTGCTGCTAGTCAACTCTGGCTGTTCTTTAGAATCACCTAGGGAGCTTTTGAAAAAATACCAAAGCTCAGGCCCCTCCCAATTAGTAAATAAAAAAACATTAGGGATGGGATCGGGAGGCAATCATAGTTGAGAACTACTGGTAGAGATGTTAAGACAGACCCTGAACTACAATTGGACAGAGCTAAAGTGAAAGTATAAATAGTTATAAGAATGCAGCTAAATTTTTCAGGGGTCAGGTTGTCACCGAAAATGTAAATCAGACAAGAGTCAGTAAGATATCACAACTAATTTCTTTGCTCTGTTTTTTTTCTGAGATCTCTGTTTTCTTTCCTGCTTTGTGGGACCAATGCTATTTCGTCCTTTTCAGAGTTCTTGTGTAGATTTCTTCTGTTGAGCCCTTTTCTTCCACCATGTATATACTTAATTACTCTTGGAGCATTCTTTTTCATGGAACCTTTGTGAACCAAATAGTAAGAACCATTTTCTTTGTTTCTGTTCCAAGTGAGAACTACTTACATTCCCACTCCTTAGTTTCTTTTGTTTTGTTCAACTCCTGTGCAGCCCACTGATCCCTCTTTAGACTGCTTTTAAGTATTAAATTAGTTTGTTATGAACAGGCTTTAAATTCTCTCTCAAATTTATTACTTTTTCCTGTTTTGTCCAGACATGCCTGTGTTGCAGGTGAATTACCTGGTTTCACCAACACTGTTCCCACTACAGTGTAGTCAATGAGATCTTGACCCTTGGTTTTCAGGTGTAATGTCTCATTACATTACTCACAATTCTTCTTTTCTGGAATACCTGGCTAAAGATTAAGGGAGGGATGGGGGTGTCTCGAACAGTTTCCTACTAGGCTTTCCACCAAACCTCTTTCAAGTCCCACCCCAAACCCAATCTTCAGAGGTACTTGATGTTTTCAACATCTGAGCGTTCTTAGTTGAATTCTAAAGGAAGTAAGTTACATTTGGGGAGTTTTTCTTTTATAACCTTTTGGTTTTTTCCTAACTTAGTAAATGAAACAGGATTTGAGGGAAGGAAGAACAATCGTATGAGATGTCCCTAAGGTCATTTTGTAAATGGTAGATTTTAAAATAAGTATCGCCAGCCCATTCTTGCAAAGCATCTGTGGGTGGACTTGAACCTCCAACCTTTTGCTTAGCAGCTGAGCACACGTTAACCATTTACACCACCCAGGGACTCCTTATTTTTAAGTCAACTTTTTAAAGTGCTTTGAAGCCACCTAACTCGAATGCCCTGTCAGTTAAAGAAGGCTGTAAGACAAGAAATCAAGTAGGCAGTGAAAAATTATCAAGGACTTGAAGGTCATGAAAACCAAAAGCTAGGAGAAGAACACATTTAGGCCTGTAACCTTCTTTATATTATTGTTGTTGTTGTTAGGTGCTGTTGGGTCGATTTTGCCTCATAGCAACCCCGTGTATTATTAGGAATTAGAACTCTGGATTCTAATAGGAGTAGCTGGGAAACGTGAAAAAGAAGATAAGATCTCTTTAGAAGGAAAAATCAAAGGCTGAAAGAGAAGATATGATTAATACGTAAAATCATGAAGGAAGTACAGTAGAGGAGGTCAGGTTCATTCTCTATGTCTGTTTATCACATTCCCACTCCCAAATACATACTCTCAAGTCTCAGAAGAATACATTTACTACAAATGGCAAAACAAATATGGTAATATATTTGGGAAGTAACTGGCTACAAATCACTAAGAAGAATCAATGCAACAACCAAATTTAAACCCATTCATTTAAAAAAATTTATTGAGTCTCTAAGCCAGGCATCAATTTAGGCCATGTTAGCAATAAAAAAATGAATTATATTCCTTGACCTCATGGAACTGATAAGTGAGTAAGGTATGCAAACAGCCAAATGCAATACAGTGTGATAGGTGTTAGGATAGAGTTTAAAAAATATAAGGTAGAGGCGGGGCCAAGATGGCGGAGTAGTCAGATGCTTCTGGTGGACCCTCTTACAACAAAGACCCGAAAAAACAAGTGAATCGATTATATATGACAGCCTAGGAGCCCTGAACATCAAAGGCAAAGTTGAAGAACCAGATTGAGTGGCAAGGGGAGGGAGAGATGGTTCAGAAGCAACGAGGAGTTGCCAGACCTGACCTGGCGAGAGCCTGAGCCTTTCAGGCCTGATCAGCTCATGGGTGAGCGGTGAGGCAGGCAAGCAGCAGTGCTTGGGAGGCACAGTTGCCACACCAGGAGAAACCCAGCAGCAGAGAGTCTACTTGGCCACCAAGAACCAGTGAGAAGTAGCCCTGGATCAGCAAAAGATAAGTACTTGCATACGGCCTACTGCGCAGATCAAAAACACCCCTCTTAGGGAAAAACCTCTCTCCCATTTACCTCCCCGCTCCCTGCTCTGCACTGGGTCCTGGACCGGCTTCAGCAATTGCTGAGTTCCCTGGGCTGGAAGTAGGATCTGTCGCATGCACTGAGCCATTCTCCTGGCCTTGGAGAGTGAACAAATTAACAAACAGGGGAAAAAATAAATTGCCGGCTCCCCTAAGCCAGGAACCCATGGTAGGCACAGCTTCTTTCCCTAGGCAGAGGCATGAGGGATCCACAGACTCTGAGTGCCTTTCCCCCTGCATAGACTTGTGTGGGCCCATGTCAACAGTGTACGCCCTTATTACCACAGTACAACAGGGTATATACCTGAAGTCTAACTTCAACTCTTTCAGCTGTGAAGTGGCAGGTTCTTGACATTTGACACTGCTCTGCCCATTAAGGAGGGTCTTCACCTACCCACATCAGTGGCCTGAGGACTGATGGCGCTACCCACGCCACCTAGCCACCTGTGATAGGGGCCCAAGAATAAGAGGTACCCCCCAGTCCTTAAAGCCAACAGCATTGGGTGCTCATAGTCTGGCTGCAAAACCTACGCATCTACGTGCTGTAGGGAACAGGGACATGCCTTCCTCCTGGACACTTGGGGGTGCCCGTCAACCCCCTGCCTTGCTCCGAGTGTGTCCCCCTGCTGCAGCCAGATGCCTGTGCCTACACCAATCACCCATGCCTGTCTAGGATTGTAGGTGAGAGCCTACACCACACACCCGGTGCCTATCTACCTAGGCACCTGAGCTGAATCCATACAGGAAGAGTGGGTGGACTCCTGAGCTCACATACCTAGTAACAAATCTAACCACCTGGTGACAGGACGTTAGAGCTTCAAAGGTGCCAATAATCAAACTAGCTGATATGAGCAGCCTATTTGGGTATATCAAAACAAAAGAAGTAGCTAGGACACAGTAAGCAAACAAAATAAATAAATATAATAACTTATTGATGGCTCGGAGACAACAGTCAATATCAAATCACATAAAGAGGCAATCCATGATGGCTTCAGCAAGCTCCCAGAATAAAGAATCTAGAAATTTTCCAGAGGAGGAAAATTTCTTGGAATTACCAGAGGCAGAATACAAAAGATTAATATACAGAACTCTTCAAGAAATTAGGAAGGAAATTAATCAAAATGCAGAACATGCAGTAGAGGAAATTAAGAAGATTAGAGAAGAGCATAATGACAAATTTAACAGGCTTCAAGAATCCATAGAGAGACAGCAATCAGAAATCCAGAAGATTAACAATAAAATTTCAGAATTAGACAATAGAAAGTCATAGGAGCAGAATTGAGGCAATGGAAGTCAGAATTAGTGAGACTGAAGATAAAGCACTTGACACCAGCTTATTTGAGGAAAAATCAGATAAAAGGATTGAAAAAATGAAGAAACCCTAAGAATTATGTGGGACTCTATCAAGAGGAATAACCTACGAGTGATTGGAGTACCAGAACAGGTGGGCGGGGGGGGGTGGGGGTGGATAACAGAAAATACAGAGAGAATTGTTGAAGATTTGTTGGCAGAAAACTTCCCTGATATCGTGAAAGATGAGAAGGTATCTATCCAGGATGCTCATTGAACCCCACGTAAGTTAGATCCCAAAAGAAAGTCACCAAGACATATTATAATCAAACTTGCCAAAACCAAAGATAAAGAATTTTAAGAGCGGCTAGGGATAAAGGAAAAGTCATCTAAGAAGGAGAGTCAATAAGAGTAAGCTCGGACTACTCAGCAGAAACCATGCAGGCAAGAAGGCAATGGGATGACATTTATAAAGCCTTGAAGGAAAAAAAAAAAACTGCCAGCCAAGAATTATATATCCAGCAAAACTGTCTCTCAAATATGATGGTGAAATTAGGGCATTTCCAGATAAAAATATAAGGTAACAAAAAGGATCTAAGATCAGCTCATGTGGGCATGAAGTCTTAATAGAATAGTAGAAGCTTGAACTGGATATTGAAGTATGAACGGGACTTTTCCAGATAGAAAAAACTAGGAAAGGGCATTTAATTCAAAAAGAAAAATATTTATAAATATATGAAAGTATAAAATAGCATATTAAATTTGGGGCACTACTAGTAGTTCTCCATGGCTAGTACATGGGATGTGAGGCAATAAGTTGTACATTAGTTTTCTTTTGCTGCATTATGGATTGAATTGTGTCCCCCCCCCCAAAAAAATATATGTTGTAAATCATAACCTGTATGTCTATGGTTATAATCCCATTTGGCAGTGGGTTGTCTTTGTTATGTTAATGGGGCAGGATTAGTATGGGATGTGTCTTTAGTCAATTTCTTACTAGATATAAAAGGAGCAGATTAAGCAAGCAGAGATGGGGGAAGATAGATGCCAAGCCACATGGAGATCTCCAAGAACCAGGAAACAGAAACCAAAGAGACAAGGACCATCCCCCAGAACAACAGAGAAAGCCTTCCCCTAGAGGCAGTGCCCTGAATTCAGACTTCTAGCCTCTGAAACTATGAGAAAATAAATTTCTGTTTGTTAAAGCCATCCACTTGTGTTATTTATGTTATAACAGCACTAGATAACTAAAACAGAATTTGATACCAGAAGTGGGGTACAGCTCTAACAGATACCTAAAATGTGGAAGTGGTTTTGGAAGTGGGTGATAGGTATAGGCTGGAAGGGTTTTAAGGTGCCTAATAGTGAAAGTTTTGTTTTGGCCGGAGTGGTTAAGAGTTTGGCTACTAACCCAAAGGTCGGCAGGCGCTCCTTGGAAACTCTATGGGGCAGTTCTACTCTGTCCTGTAGGGTCGCTATGAGTCAGAATCAACTTGACGGCAATAGGTTTGGTGGTTTTTTTTAATAGTGAAAGCCTAAATTGCCTTGAAGAGACGTTGGTAGAATTATGGACATCAAAGATAGTTCTGGTGAGGGCTCAGAAGGAAGTGAGGAAAGCCATACATTAAATGTGCTTCTGATGAGGCTTTAAAAGGAAATGATAAACACGTGATTGGACAATGGAAGAAGGGCGATGTTTTTACGCAATGGCAAATAACTTGTCTGAATTATGTTCAAATATTTGGTGGAAGGTAGAACTTGTAAGTGATGAACTTGGATTTTTTTTTTTTTTAATTTTCAGTCTTCTTTTTAAATTTTTTTTTATTGTACTTCAGGTGTAGGTTTACGGAACAAATAGTTTCTCATGAAACAGTAGTACACATATTGTTTTATAACATTGGTTAACAACCCCATGACATGTCAACCCTCTCCCTTCTCAATCTTTTTTTTTTTTTTTTGTGAAAATATACATAGCCAAAGATACACCATTTCAAAAATTTCTACATGCACAGTTCAGGGACATCGACTACGCTCTTCCATTTGTGCTGCTGTTCTCACTTTAGATGAAGGTTTACAGAACAAAATAGTTTCTCATTAAACAGTACCAATGTTGCCCTATGACAATGGTTAACAACCTCACAACACATCAACACTATCCCTACTCAACCTTGGGTTCCCTATC
>NW_004444157.1:1984742-2006250 GCF_000243295.1 Trichechus manatus latirostris
GGGGTTTCTCCAGTCTCCTTTAGGCCAGTAAATCTGGTTTTTTTTTTCTGTGAGTTAGAATTTTGTTCTACATCCGTTTCCAGCTCTGTCCAGAACCCTCTGTTGTGATCCTGGTCAGAGCAGTCAGTGGTGGTAGCCAGGCACCATTTGGCTGTACTGGACTCAGTCTGGTGGAGGCCTTGGTAGCTGTTGTCCATTAGTCCTTCAAACTAATCTTTCCCTTGTATCCTTGAACTTGGATATTTGGCTGAGGAGATTTCTAAGCAAAATCTTAAAGGGGTTGTTTGGTTTCTCCTTGCCACTTATAGTAAAATGTGAGAGGAAAGAGATGCGCTTGAAAATGAACTGTGCAAAATGAAAATAAAACTTAAAGATTTGGAAAATTCTGTTGTACAAACTAAGGACATGCGTCCTAGAATTTTCACCATGGACATGGCTACACAGTCTTTTGCTAAAGAGATTCAAGTCTGTGACTGATGGATCTAACAAACTACCACAACAGAAAACCCATCAACTTAGACTGAAGGGGACAGAGAAAGAACAAAAGGAAAGAATACTGTCTGCCTCTTGTAATTCTAAAGGCAGGAAACAGGCCAAGGGAACTATATCTGTTGTCCTCCAAGAAAAGAAAAGACCATCCCTGAAGCAGCTCAGAGATCAGCAGAACTGTTGGAAGGAGCACAGGAAGCAGGACCTTCTCACTTTCAAAGGGTGTGGCCACAGCCTCCTAGCTTTTGAAAGAGTCGAATCTTTGCCAACCTGGTTCTGGAGTGTGGGGATGCCATTAAGGTGTGCCAGGGGGATGGGGACACCACCCAAAGCTGAGGGGCAGGGTTGCCATGCTCAAGGGGCAGAAGAGCGGGAGCTGCCAGGGCTGCAAGGGTTGGGTCATCACTCGGACTAGGAGAATGGGGCCGCCTAAAGCCAAGGGTGCAGAGTTGCTTTCCCAGTGGGCCTAGAAGGCAGAGCCGAATATCAGGGCCGAGGGGTCTCCACCCAGAATCCAGAGGGCATGGCCAACACCAAGAGTCAAGAGGGCGGGGCCGTCGCCCAGATGGTCTCAGAGAAGAGACGATTATTTTCAAGCCTTGAGAGCTAATATAAATTGTTCTGCTGGGTTTTGGACTTGCTTGGTGCCTGTTATCCCTTCTTTCCCTTCAATTTCTCCCATTTGTAATGGAAATGTCTACCTTGTGTCTGTTCTCCATTGTACTTTGGAAGCAGATAACTTGTAGTCTAGATTTCACAAGTTCACAGATGAAGAGATATTTTGCCCCAGGGTGAAATATGCCTTCACCCATATTTGATTTAGATGATTCAGAAGGTGAGATTTTGGACTTGGAGTTGATTTAAGACTTTTGGGATGATGTGATCATGTGAATGTGTTTTGCATGTGGCAAGGACATGAATTATGGGGGGAAGGTAAAGATGGAATGTTATCAATTGAATTGTGTCCCCCAAAAATATGTGTTGTAAACCTAACCTCTATGCCTGTGGTTATAATCCCATTTAGGAATGGGTTTCTTTATATATGTTAATGAAACAGGATTAGTATAGTGTGTGTCTTGAAGCAGTCTCTTGAGATATAAAAGGAGCAGATTAAGCGAGCAGAGGTGGGGGAAGATAGATGCCAAGCCATGCAGAGATATCCAAGGAACCGGGAAACAGAAGTTGAAGAGACAAGGACCTCCCCCCAGAGTCAACGGAGAATGCCTTCCCCTAGAGCCAATACCCTGAATTCAGACTTCTAGCCTCCTAAACAGTGAGAAAATTAATTTGTTTGTTAAAGCCATCCACTTGTGGTATTTCTGTAATAGCAGCACTAGATAACTAAGACAGCTACATAACAAAATAACACAAACTTAGTGGTTTTAAATAATTCAAATTTATTATCTCACAGTTTCTATAGGGCAGAAGTCCAGGTATGGCTTAAGTGGGTTCTCTTCTCAGGCTCCTATAAAGCTGAAATCAAAGTGTTGGCCGAGATACATTCTTATTTGAAATTTGGGGGCCTCTTCCCATCTCATTCAGGTTGTTGGTAGAATTAATTTCTTTGTGGCTGTAGGCTTCATGGTAGTTGGAGTCTTCAAAACCAGCAACTGAGAGAGGGTGTCTGCTGCTTCAAGTTTCTCTCTTCAGGGAAGGCCTAAGACCCTCTTTTAAAAGGCTCAGCTGATTATATCAGGCCCACCCAGGATAGTCTCATTTTTAATTAACTCAAGGTCAACTGATTAGAGATTTTAATTATATCTGCACAATCCATTTACCTTTCCCATATAATATAACATAATCATGGAATGATCCTTATCACATTTGCTATATTCTATCGGTTAGAAGCAGGTTATAGGTTCCACCCATGCTCAAGGGGAGGGGACCAAACAAGAAAGAGTCTGACTCACTGGGAGCATCAGTGTAGGGTGTGTTTGCCACAAGCGGGAAGATGAGGTAGACCAGACAGTAGAGGTCATATCTATCATACTATAGAGTTTGAATTTTATTCTTTAGCCAGTGGGGGGAAACAATGGAGTATTTTAAGCAAGAGAAGAACATGTTGTCCTGCATACAGGCGGCTTTGTTGTTGTTGTTAGTTGCCTTCAAGTTGGCTCCAACTCATGGTGACCCCACGTACAACAGAACAAAATGTTGCCAGGTCTTGCATCATCCTCACGTTCACTGGTATGCTTGAGTCCACTGTTGTGGCCACTGTGTAGTACCTTCCAACCTAGGGGGCTCATCTTCCAGCACTAAAGTAGATAATGTTCTGTTGTTATCCATAATGTTTTCATTGGCTAATTTTCAGACGTAGATTGCCAGGCCTTTCTTCCTAGTCTGTCTTAGCCTGGAAGCTCTACTGAAACTTGTCCACAATAGGTGACCCTACTGGTATTTGAAATGCCAGCAGCATAGCTTCCAGCATCATAGCAACACCTAAGCCACCATGGTATAACAGTGACAGAAGGGTGGTGGACAGGTGGCTTAGGAATTGGCAAAAAACCTTGAGGGGAAATTACATGCAATAATTGTAATTGCTGTCTCTCTTGGATCATGGCGCCTCAAGTACTTGCCACCTTGGCAGTGCCAAACTCCAACTTTTGTCTCCCAATTGGAGTGAAGTTGCTGTGAGCCCCAGACCAACCCTTCATCTCTGCTCCTATTTACCACATTGTTAATAGGTAAACACCCCAGAGATGAAAGCAAAGATGAATGTGGAACTCACTTCACTGTGACTCTCCTCTCTCAGAATCTTGGTCCCTTTGAGTTTTGGTTTCCTTAATTGCTTTCTGATGCCTTCAAGTAATGTACATATTTAAAATTTTATACATCTTTTACAATGTGAGCTACTGATGTAAACTACTCCATCATGGAAACAGGAAACTGTTTGGAATATTAAAAGTTCCCCAAGTTGGTGATCCAAATATTTCAAACCAGTGTCTTAGTTTGATCTCTCATCTTGATTT
Organism: Trichechus manatus latirostris; assembly: GCF_000243295.1. NCBI lineage: Eukaryota > Metazoa > Chordata > Mammalia > Sirenia > Trichechidae > Trichechus > Trichechus manatus. The sequence continues at coordinate 1,988,201 of NW_004444157.1, forward strand.
TTGTTCCCAGGATAGTTCCCTGTTCTTAGGGAAGGGTATTGATTGGCTTTTCACCCCAACGCTTCAACTCTGAAGACTCTAGTACATCATTATTATGTGCTTCCTAGAGGAAGGATTATGATTTCAATGACATTACTAACAAGCAACAAACCAAAGTCTAGATATTGAGAATTTTGACAGTCTTGGAGGACACAACAGCAGAAATATAAATAGCTTTTATTGTTGGCTCACTCTTGGATCTCATTGAGGGCTTTCAAAAATAATTTGCAACGGGACTTTTTAGTGCACCTTTCATTTCCAACCTTACCATTTTTTTTTTTTTTTTGCCACATTGTATAATTCTATTCCATGGCTTGGTTAGTCCTAGAAGTGTCTTCTTGGGTTTTAACCTTGAATATTGTGCCATTTAAGGATGCAATAATGATATTTTCTCTATGTTAATATGCCTGTATTCATGAAAGTTTATAAATAAAATGGACTTTTCAAAGACTGAATGCCACCAGTTCACTTCATGAAGCTTAATTCAAAATTTAGGTTTGAATGAAGTAGAACTAATCGCTCCTGCTATCAAAACTTGCTTTATATTACTTCCTTCCTTATTTCATTCCTTCCTTCCCTTCTTTCCCTCCTTCCTTCCCTTTTTTCCCTCCTTTCTTCCTTCCTTCCCTCCTTACCTCCCCCAACCTCGCTTTCTTTATTATATTTCAAAGGCTAGTACAGAAAGCATGAATAGATTTACCCAAAATCTGTTTCCAACTTCAGAGTCAGTTGAATCCTGGTTGGGAATTGGTCTTATATAGAATGTTGTTGCACATTACCTGACAATCTACTTGTTGAAGGCAACCAACTGGAGCACGGTCAAAGTAAAGTATTGAGATAATAAGTGAACTTGGTCAAATGTATGAAGAACACATGAACGGAATTAGACTGCAGTCTGGAGGAAAGGCTTGCGGGGATAAGGACCACAATCACTATCTTTAAATATTTTAAGATCTATCATTTGAAGAAAGATTAAGCTCATTCTAAAAGGTCACAAGGAGCAGAATTATGATGAATCATAAGAAACTATAAAAAAGATTTCAGGTAAATATAAGGATGAACTTTCTTATAGTCATTGAAAAATTAGCTTTATGTTTTTCATTTATAAGAAGGAATTTTTTTAAATCTCAGGGTGTTGCTTAGGTTTACTCAGTTAATTTAATTAAGGAAATACATTTTTATGTAAGAATCAATTATTTGAAAGCTAAGCATTAAAAGTTTATTGACATCCTTAAAGTAATAATGAAATAAAATAACTATTAACCTAGAATTCTGTACCCAGCAAAAATATTCCCCCAAAATGAAGGCAAATTATGCTTCAATGAAAGTAATTTTTTTTAAGGAGATGAAATAAAGGCATTTTCAGACAAACAAAACAATGAAGTAATTTGCCACCTTCAGACCTACACTGCAAGAAAGGAAACTCTTTAGTACAGGAAAATAATCCCAGATGGAAGAATGGAAATAAAGAAGGAATGAATCAAAGAAGAAAGGATAAATAATGAATAAATATAAAGATTTTAGTTGTTTAAAATAATAGTGTCTTGTGAGGTTTAAAATATATGTAGAAGAAAATTCATAATATCATTAATGACTTGAGGAACATAAAAGGGGTTAAAGTACTGTAGGTCTTTGCAACACCTGGGAAGTAGTAAAAGTATTACTGTACAGTATACTTTAATAGGTTAAGAGTGCATGTTGTAATCTCTAAGGTAATCACTGAAAATACTAGATTAACATATAACTACCAAGTTAAACGATAGGGGGAGTGGAATAATAAATAATAACAATAAAAAATACATGTTTAATCCAAAAGAAGAAAAGAGGAAGATGGAAATAAAAAACAGATAGGACAAATACATGGTTGACTTAGACTCAAATATATCAGTAATTACATTAAATGGAAGTAGATGATCTATTCCAATTAAATGACAAAGATTATCAAACTTGATTAAAAAACAAAACAAAAAACAACTTCTATGTTCCTTACAAGAGACACAACTTATATAGAAGGAGACAGAAGATTGAAAGTAAGGGTACAGACAGAAAAAGATAAACCATGCAAATACTAACCAAATGAAAGCTGGTATAGATACATTAATAGCAGACCAAGTCAGTTCTAAGGCAAAAAATATTACTACAAAGGTAAAAGGATATTTCATAATGATAAAAAGGTCAACCCAACAGGAAGAACAAAGAAACAATCCTAAGTGGTAATTCACCTAATAAGTCTTCACATGTATGAAGCAAATATTGATAGAACTAAAACCACAGTCATAAAGACATTGATATACCTCTCTCAGTAACTGATAGAAAAGAGGGAAAAAAATGAGCAAGTATATAGAACAACTTGAGCTAATTGACATATACAGTAAACTACACCCAACAACTACAAAATACTCCCTATTTTTCCAAAGGTTTATAAATATTTATCAAAATAGATCTTATGCTGCGACATAAGACAAGTTTCAACAAATTTCAAAGGACTTTAAATCATAGTGTGTTCTTTCACAGAATGGAATTAATCTAGAAAATGCCCAAATGTTTGAAAATTAAGCAAAATGTTTTAAAATAAAATATGGATCAAAGAAAAGTTTATAAGAAAAATTTTTGAACAGAATCGATAATGAAAATATGGCATTTAAAGACTGTGGAATGAAACTAAGGCAGGCCTTAGGAGGAAATTTATAGCCTCAAATGCAAATATTAGGAAAGAAGAAAGGATAAAAATCAATGTCCTAATTATGCATCTCAACATGCTCAAAGAGGAATAGTAGATGGAAGGAAATATATAAAAGAACTGCATTAAATGAAATAGAAAATAATCATAAAATTAGGAAAATAAATAAAACTAAAAGTTGATTATTTGGGAAAAATAATAAAATTGATAAACTTCTCCCATGTAACTGCCACCCAGAAGAAGATATAGAATATTACCAGCATTCCAGAAGGCTCCATCATACTCCGGCCTAGCAGTGACCTTGGTAAACAGAGAAAGAGAGCACTAGCACACTGTTATGTTTAAGATTTGTGCACTTTTCCATATATATGTTCCACTTAATGACAAAAGTTTACAAAAGAATCCCACCACAACTCAAACAGTGGAAGTAAGGGGGAGAGAAGTGCAGACAAAGCAACGGGGAGACAAAAAAGAAATGAGGCATTTGGGTATATATATCCACACTGCTAGAATAAATACTTTTTAATGAAAAATGGAATCCAGCAGACTGTTGGTGATAGAAGCAGAATGAAAAACTGTCTTTATGTTAACTGGGAATTTGGTGCCTTTATCTGTGAACAGAATCAAGCTTCACATTTTAGAGTGATATGATTGAAAACACCTCATCCCCATAATGTGAGAAACCAGTGTCCTTCTGTGTTATTTGGAGACTTCAATGTATGCTTATCAGCTTTGCTTCTTTTTTAAGAAACCCTTTCTGGCTTTTAAGATGGTGATATGAATAACATTTTTTCCCCCATCTGTGCCTATCATTCTATTTCTCCATCCTGATCTCTCTCTTTCCTTAGTAATCTTTCAGCTTTTTATTGGCATTCCAGCTTTTCTGATCTGACATCACGAACCGTGAGAGCGATGTGAATCCTGTCTAAATCACGTGAAAAAGTTTCTTCGTTCTTTATGGTGGATGCGCTGGAATTGTCAGCAAGAGTGTAAAAGTCTGCAATGCTTCTGAAGGAGGTCATAGAAAATATAAAATGTGTGTCAACTGTTTTATTAATCTAGAATATTGAAACGGCAGTAAAAGAGAATGAGATTGATAAGGTGTTTATTTTTGTGACCTTTGGGGTCTTAAATGCTCTTTATTCATATTATTACATAGGAGAGAGCCAGAGTACCTAGCGAAGCAAAATAGGAAACTGTTCCTGATGAAAATAAGTAGCTAGTTTTCTAGTTAACGGAAAGAAGGAGAAGAAAAAGAGGAGTGTGACAATCTCAAGGTCTCTCACACTTTTGCAGGTATCAGGAAAAACGGTTAATTTTTCATTAGATTTCTGATGTTGTAATATTAAAGAGGAGCAAACTAACTTTTTGCAAAACAAAATTCCTTAGGTTAGATGTTGTCCTGGATGACAAACTAGAAACTCCTCCATTTGATTCTTGCCCACAGATTTGATTTTTTTTTTTTTAAATCTTAGGGAAGCTCCTAAATTGGCTGTGAGTTCTGAAATGAGAACTTTGCTAATCCAAGTTACTAACGGCAGGAGTGGAGCAACTTTGCCACACGGATCAGACAAATGCAGGCTCCCCAGTTGCCAGACCTAGAATGGGTTATCTTATTGTCCCCAGAGGAAATGTCTAATTACCCTCTGGAGCAGTCCAACCCTATTTGCAAGGTAAGAACGTAAACACCAGGATTTGCAAATGAGTGTGCCCAGTGGAGCTGAGCAAGCAGCTAAAAATTGCTTGAAAAAAAAACTGGTTTAACATGTTGCTTAGAAACAGTTAATGGTTGTGTTTATAAACCTGGATATTAAGAGTTTCTGACTAAATTCTATACAAGACGAAGCTGCTTTTCAGGTCAGAAGAGTGAGAAAGACCTATAGCTTTTTAGAAAGGCTCCTGTTTTATTTCTCCATGGCATATGTTGATTTTCAGTAGCAGTGACTTCTAACTTGATCAGCTATTCTATTAACAATTCTAGGTAATAATACCAGAGGAGATCATTTTAGGACTCCTAAAGAAAATATATGTAACATTTGTCAAAAGTCCTTTAATTAGGAAATTAGTGAGTTAGTGGTTAATGACAAGATCATCCATAGCCCAATACTACCTGTGTTCCTCAACTGTAATGTTGAGATTGTATAAAGTAGTCTAATCTTTGTCAACACTATACCGTTTATCTCTGGCTGACCACCTCAGCAGAGTATGTTGTTGTTAGCTGCCATTGAATTGGCCCCCGATTTATGGTGACCCCGTGCATAATGGAGCGAAATGCTGTCAGGTCCTGTGCCATCCCCATGATGGATTACAGATCGAACCTTTGTGATCCACAGGGTTTTCATTGGCTGATTTTTGGAAACAGATCACCAGGCCTTTCTTCCTAGTCCATCTTAGCCTGGAAGCTCTGTTGAAACCACACAGCCTCCATTGAGAGTTGTGAGGTGGCTGCACATACGATACATTGGCTAGGAATCAAAGTTGGGTCTCTGGCATAGAAGGTGAGAATTCTATCATTCTGTCATCGAACCACCACTGCCCCCCACCCCAACCCCCACAATCAGAAAATAGCATATTCTTAATCAGGCCAGGGCTCTCTGTTTGGTTTTCTATAATAGTAGCCATTACTCTGTTCCATGACCACTGATCACACCCTGGCCCCATATAGAGGCCATAAGAGGAAGTCTTTCAGTGTGTTATCGCTTCTATTTATTCTCATTCATATGACAAATAATGATTCACTCACCATAAACATGGTATTTTGCCAGGATAAGAGAAAAAATGGGAGCAGGGTTTCAGAAACTACATTCTGTTTATGATGGGCCAGTAGGATTATATTAACATGTGATATTTGATACATTTATTTAACATTTGAAGAATTGCAGGGGAAAGGAAGTTTGCATCTATTCCAAGTCTTAACATTTGGCTTCCACAACCTATGCTCTTCTGTTGGGAAGGTAACAACTCACTCAGATGTCACTACTCAAAATATATGAAATATAACTTATTTGCTTATACCTCAGGGGCCATGATTGAGGATTCTGACCAGTAATTCTCAATATTTAGGAAGACAAAATGGACTAACATTAACAGCAGCAAAATCTCGGTTGGGTATCCTGTTGTGTTAGAAAGCTCACTGGACCAGGATATGGAAACCTAGATATGGAAATCTGATAGGAATTAACTGTATTGTTTTTCAAACTCAGTTTTAAAGCTATGGCACCGTTTTAGCACATTTCTGTGTGACCCTTAAGCATCCTCTACAAAACTTTAGGAAAAGAACCAGATTACTGGAAAGAAGCTAAATGCAGTTGTCTTTTAACCCCTATAACAGAATAAAAGTTTTACGAACAAAAACTATATTTATATTGTCTTTTATATTCACCTATGTAGTTTCTTTTACTCATGATCTGTTACTGTCTAGTGCCCTTCCATTTCTTCCTGAAGAACTACCTTTAGTATTTCCTTAGGGCAGATCTGCTAGTGACAAATTCTCTCTCTCTCTCTCTTTTTTTTAAATCTGTAATTGCCTTAATTTCACCTTCATTTTTGAAGGAAAATTTTGCTGGATTTAGAATTATTGGCTTACCATCTTTTTTATTCAGCTCTTTGACTATGTCATTCCTCTGCTTTCTGGCCCCTGTGGTTTCTGATGAGAAATCAGCTGTTAATCTTACTGAGTATCTCTTATACATGATATGCCACTTTTCTTTTGCTGCCTTCAAGATTCTGTCTTCTGACAGCTTGATTATGATGTGTCTAGGCTTGGACCTCTTTGAGTCTCTACTGTTTGGCATTCCTTGAGCTTCTTGGATGTGTAACTTAATGTTTTTCATCAAAGTTGGGAAGTTTTTAGCCATTATTTCTTCGAAAGTGTTCTTTCTACTCTTTTTCTGTCTCGTCTCCTTCTGGAACTCCCATAATGTGTTTGTTGGTATGCTTGATTGTGTCCCACAGGTCCCTCAGGCACTGTTCATTTTTCTTCATTCTTTTTTCTTTCTGTTCCTCAGACTGGATAATTTCTATTGCCGCAGTTTCAAGTTTAGCAGTTCTTCCTTCTGCCTGCTCAAATCTGTTGTTGAAACCCTCTTGTGAATTTTTTTTCTTTCAGTTATTGTACTTTTTAGCTATAGAATTTCTGTTTGGTTCCTTATTATAATTTCTCTCCCCTTAGCTCTGTTATCTGGAAATGGGGCTTTGAAGGAACTTTAACCATGTTCTATGCCCTCTGATGACTGTCAGCCTGCTCGTTTTTACTGTGATTGTGGGCTCTTGAATTTTAAAGGTACTGCAGAGTTGATGAGACATGGTGGGAACAGGGAAAATTAAAATACCATAAAGCTTGCTGTTCTTACTGAGATTCAATCTTTTTTTTAAATGAAATCTCCTCAGATTTGGTTAATTTCCAGGGTTCTGAAAAAGTTGTTTCTGACAATATTTGCTAGTGTGGTGTTCTTACTGCATTTATGAAGAAGAGGATTATCAGAAGTACTTACTCTCCCAGATTGTCACTGATCCAATCCCAGGTAGAACTTTTTGACTAGCAGAGAAGCCTCAATGCAATGTGTTAAAAGAGTAAATCAGTGAATCACTATTGGAGATTGGAGATCTCCATTCACTAATAGAAGAAGCCTAATCTGGTGATCCTTATGGTCCTTTTCAGCTCTAGAATTTCAGGATATAATTGATCCATTTTGTGTATAAATTTGATTTGTGAAAAAAAGACCAGAGGATCAAGATAGATGATAGGAATCTTAATAACATGTATCTTCCATCAACCAACTTATCATTGCTTGATCTCCAGGTCAAGAGGATCCACCACTCTTAATTCTTTCAAAACAAATGAGCAACAAGTATTTCCTGAACGTCTTCTGTTCACTTAGCTCCATGAGAGAAGCATTGGGTGGAATAAAAAGATGATGCTAAGGTTATTACTCTGATAGATATGTCTACAATCCTATTTCAGAAACAGCTCCAATATCTGAAGCAAACCTGCAAGCTTTATAAGGATTAATTGCTGAATTGCTTGAGGTTTACTGGATATCTTGATGAAATTCAAGTGTACTTCATGGCCCAATTCTGACATTAGTATTTCCATGTTTTCGAACTATAGAGAGAGAAAAATATTAACTCTATGGAAATATCTTTTTATTTATGGTTTGCTCGAATAAAAATATTATTTCTGGTTATTGCTTTTTAAAAATAAAGTCCAGGCCCAAATTTGCATAGTCTCTGTGCACCAAACTCTAATGCAGTGTCAGTATTTGGTGTGAAGATTATATTGCCCTGAATTTGGCCAATCAGAACCATATATTGGAGATGCTGTGATCTGATTGTGTTCACTTAAAAAGTATATTTTTTAATCATGTGAGTTCAGCACATGTTGAAATGGTCATTATTGTCTTCTCCAAGCATCTAGCATCACAATTGATGCAGCCCATCACATAAGGATATTTCCATACCTATGAAGCTCATGTTAGGATTAAATATTCACTCATTTTGGGCCTTTTGCTTGACATACTGTTCTCTCATTTATTTTTGAATGGTTCCATTCCTCAGGGATTCTGTGACTAATAAGCATCATTGTTTAGACCTAACTAGTACTAATAAACTCAAGCTCAGGGACTCAATTAGATTAAGGACCAGTGAATTTCACTTTTCTGTGGCTTTAGGTTTAACTCTTTTTACCTATCTGCGCTGGACCAGGAATCCACCTTGGCTTAACCTTGAACCAGCTGAATGACTTTGGGAAGATAGCATAACCTCTCTGGCCCTTAGTTTCCTCATCTGTAAGTGAAAACTTTTGCACTAGGGGATTTTAACTTTAAGAATTTGTGACGCTAACAAAATAAACAAGGAAGATTGAGTGAAAGAATTTGGGGAACTTAATGTAACCTCATTCCTCCTATTGGAGATAAAGCTAAAATATCACCACTGTCAATCCAACTCCTCTTTCCACCTCTTACAATTTAAATCTTACCTATTTTTGGAAATCCATTGCAATCTCCACCACCTCCATGAAGCCTTCCTTGATTATGCCAGCAAGTCTCAGTTATATCTTCTTTTATTTTGATTATAGTAGTTATTATCAGTACTATGTACTTGGTCTTCTCTATCACCTTGCACTGGTATTTAACTTTGGTGCTTTTGAGGACAGGGATGATGTGTTATGAACATTTATATTCCCTGAAGCACATTGTCCAGTATTTTGCATATATAATAGGATCTAGATTTGCTGAATGAATGAAGAGAGTTTAAAATACATTCTGAACCTATTGTCCCAAATTCACAGATCAAGGGGTGATTGAATTTTTCCCAGAATCCTTTCCCAACAAAAATACATAATTTTGAAGATATTTAAAGAAATCTAAAATAAAATGTACAGTTTACCTTAAATATGAAACCCTTCCATTTTACTCTCCAATTTTTATCCTCTCCATAAAGTCAAGAATGCTTCCCTTTTAACTTGAGCACTCTGGCATGAAAACATTTTTCTTTTCCTTCTATATTCCACAGAATGCAACATGATTTAATCAGCTAGTGTATGACTGGCACATTATTTTCTATTACCTTCTTAAGAAATATGACAAATGACATTGTCACCACTCAGGGGAGTGTTTGGTTACTTGCAAGCACCAGAGCCAGTTCTCTGGTGCTTGATGAAAACAGATGGTAGCATTCCTACCACAAGGCACATCTCCAGTCTACAGGCGTGGACAGGAGCTAAGTCAAACTCAATATTCAGTTTAACATTTGATTAGCTTCATTATAGATATTAGCTTAACTTGTCTCACTTTCTTGAGGATTTACCACCAAGTGTCTTGTCAGTCCTTTATTCTCTTTCTTCGCTTGCACAGAGAGTATGTTGGAACATAGTGGTTAGCAACTCAAAGTTCATCGGGCCCAGGAGATTTGAAGAAATCTTTTAGCTTCAGTCATCATGCTGAGGGAACCATGTTGTTTCTCTGTCAGGTTGGGGCCATGCCACACTTTGAGAGATTAGTTATTCCAACAAAATTGTTTTCTCTCTCCTTTTCTGTGCCAGAATGAGACTCCTGAGAATAAGCAAAGTCGATGTTGCTTGAAGAAATTTCAAGGCTTCCTAACTCCCAGGACTCAAGTAGCCATGGAAATAAGCACTGGCCAAAAATGTACTTGGCCTGGATGGGATGGGAATTGGGAGACATTTGAGAGAAGAGAGCTTAAATATGTGCTATGTGATGTTACTCTGTAGAATTAGAAAGGCTTGTATTAAGTTGATGTTTTAAGAAATAATGGAAGAATAAATTCCTTCCTGCTTCATTTGCTGAAGGAAATAATGATCTTTGTCTTTGGGGTGTCAGGAAAGAGATGATTTGCTCTTCTTACAGATTCACTATAAGAAAAGTATGCCTTTCTCCCAAGTTTGATAATATGAAAAATCAAGGATACAGTTCCAAAAATAAATGCATCTTGTTCATGTGATCCCTTAGTCATGATAAGGGTTTCAGAATGTTATAAATGGACTTAGCAAATGCAACACTGGCATATTTCATGGAATTAATTGCAGTATTTCCTTGTGGTTGTGACAATATGAGCCCCATCAAGAAGCTGCTCATTTAGCCTTTCAATTTCCTTTGTTCATGAGAAGACTTCTCTTGACCCAAGAGATTTAGCCATATTAAGAGCTAAGCCCAAGAGGAACCCTTTGCAACCACATTGAAGGGGGGCCTCTTTCTATGCCATCTTCTCACACCTGTGTTCTATACCATCAGTATTCACTGGACCAGTTGGTCACTCTCTAGCAGCACTAACTCCCAGAGCTTGCCTTGCCTATGTTAGCATGCATTCTTAGTTCCAGCATTCGAACATCATACCTCAGATATCACTTGTGTAGCCCAGGCTTTCTTATTACACTGTTTATTGCTGTCACTGCTTCATCATTTTTTATTTATCTGACTCAGCCCTAGGTAGTTGCTGCTCAATCTCTGGCAGGTTGTTAACCAGCATGTGTGTTTGGGGCAGCAATTCATTCATCCATTTTGATATCCACACCTGACATCTTCATTAATGCCCAGCACAAGTTTCTCAGATTCCAGATCTGTTTGGTGTCTCTGTATTCCTTCTGCATCCAGCTCTTTGCCACAAAGTATATTTCATGTAAATGCCACTTTTTCAAATGTTTCACATCTTCTACAGTGGAACCATATGCCTTATAGAAATGATGCTTTTTTGAATCTCTAGCCAAACATAGCTCTTCAATGACCGCTCACAAATTCGAAGTCAGCTTGTAAGCTTTTGCAGTTTTTCTGAAATGTTTTCTTCAGGGCTTGTAAACTTCTTCCCATGTTATTGCCTACTTGCTGTACCTCTGTGTTCTTTTTGACATTAACTACAGCCACCTTCCCATTGCTGTCGCATCAATTCTGACTCACAGCGACCCTATTGGACAGAGTAGAAATGCCTAATGGGGTTTCCAAGGCTGTAATCTTCACAGAAACAGACTGCCACATCTTTCTCCTGTGGAGTGGCTGGTGGGTTCGAACTGCCAACCTTTTGGTTAGCAGCTGAGCATTTTATCCACTGTGACATCAGGACTCCTTACAACCACCTTACCACCTTTTTATTGCCCTTTCAGTTCATCACATTCAGCTTAGCTGCTGCCTCAGGAGAGTGTTTCCTCTCTTTGTCTGTTTATTGAGTTCAGGGCTGTCTTTGTCACAGAAATTCTTCTACTTTGGTCTTCTGTCCTATGACCATTTGCTAAACTCTTAAAACTTCAGTGATGCTCACTTCTTAGACTACCTACATTGAGGAAGAAATAGTGTTGCTGATTTTAGGGAATTAATTTAAGATTTATAGTCAGGTACTATGGGTTGTTTACTTGAAGATGAGCAAGGTACCCAGGGAGAGCCATGTTGCTGTTGTTGTTAGTTGCCATTGAGTCGATTCTGACTCATGGCGACCCCATCTGTGCAGAGTAGAACTGCTCCATAGGATTTTCAAGGCTGTGACCTTTCAGATGCAGATCTCCAGGCCTTAGTTCTGAGGCTTATCTGGGTGGGTTTGAACTGCCAACCTTTCAGTTTGTAGTCTAGTGGTTTACCATTTGCGCCACCCAGGGACTCCCATGGAAAGCCATACTGGTAGTAAGTAGGTTGTGGTCTGGTCTGTAAGTGTGACTTAAGGGCTGTTGGTTTTCCTTGTTACATAATTATCACCATTGGTGAGACAATTGTTAACATTTATTGATTGCTCACCATGTGCTGTGACTCAGGAAAGTGCTGTAGTAATGATTACAGTTTTATTATTGCAAAAAGGATACAAATGAAGAGACATATAGGGTGAGGTCTGGGAGGGTCCCCAACATGGAGCTTACATATCCCAAAAAGGGAGGTGTTACCCTACTGAGCACCAGTGTCTTTTACCAGCCAAGAAACTTGTAGAGCTTTAGTGTCCAGAACTTTTATTGGAATCTTACTACATAGGCATGATTGATTGGATCATTGCCCACGTGGTGAATTCAACCTTCAGCCTCAGTTCTGCTGAGATCAGGCTGATATCACCTGGTGGGTCTTTCTGGTCTGGCTAACCCCCACCCACAAATCATCTCATTAGCATAACCTGTCATATAGATATGATCTGGAGCCCCTCCATGAATAAGAAAGACTCCACTCACTGGTGAAATCCAAGGGTTTGGAGATTACCTCCCAGGAACCAGGAACAAAGACCGGATTATTTGGGTAAAGTTAATTGTATACCCCACAACTTTCTTTTTTGATAATAGAGTTTGGGTTGGGAAATTTCTACTGCCTAACATACTGGTGTTAGCAGGGATTTGGAATTTGCTGCCAGACTTATCTTGGAATCATCTTCCCCTGGCACACCCTTAGAAATGTTAATTTTGAAAAATCGCATCTGGCTGGCAGCCCCGGACACAGCCACTCTTGAATTTCCACTAAAGTATCTATGAAGACATAGAAAATGATGAGAACTCACAACAACGCTGACAATTTGGATTGACAATTTAATTATTGCCAGAACCAGGGAGAAATTTCCTCTAGCTAAAAATCAAAAGGAAATGTATTGAAAAGTGCAGTCAGTAGACCACTCATACTATCCTGCTAGAAATTTGGTAAGTCAGTGCATTGGGAATAGGTAGAAAAACTCTGCTTTACTCCTGTATAGCCTAAGTTTTGATTCCAAACTATTGTACCAATGTTTGAGGTCACTAACAAAAGACAAAACTCACATGCTCTAACACTGCATGGGACAACACTTTACTCACATAGAGAAAGTACTGAACAAGATCAGCTTCAATTGTGGGTACCGGTCTCCCATGGTTAGCGAGTCCCCTCTCATGGGCGGTGCAGGGCAGATGTTCCACGAGCACCCCTCTCGTGTCATGGCCAAAGGAGAGACCCTCTTCTCTCCCCACCAGGAGCAGATATAGAAGTGGGGTTGTCAAGGTGCCATATGGTGCCTACACATGTGGGAGAGACAGAGAAAGTTATTGTGTGTCCAGGGCAAGGAGGAAGCCTTCTTTGATAAGAAGAAGGAATGGGCAGGTATGGATTACCCAATAAGCAAGGTATGCATGAGCTTTACTTGTGCTTACTTACTAATCTGTAGTGCACAATTTCACCTGGTTTTCACCACAACAAAGATGTAGTGAAACCCATGTGAAATTGTGCACTACAGATTGGTAAGTAAACACAAGTAAGCCCATGTGTACCTTGCTTACTGGGTAATCCACCCCGGAACTAGGGCGGGGGAGAGAGAGAGAGAGACCCACTTCCCAGTCTCCTTATCAGACAGTGTTATGGACCCATGATCTCTCCTTAGGAGGTCTGTATGGGAGACATAGAGGTAGACCATCCTCCCCAACACAAACCACAAGTTCTATATGCAGCAAAACATGGGGAAGTTGTCTTATTGCATGAGTGGTACTCTTTTAGATGGCTAGAAGGATGGTCCTGACCTCTAAAATATTGCCTTTCTTCCTATATACTTAAGAACTGAAACCCCAGAAGACAATTAGAGAAATGATATTCCTGGCTTTGGGAGTTTGAGTATGAAGCAGTGATGAATCATATCCTCAAGGTACAGTCCCCACCGAAAATAAAAAAATTGCTATAGGTAGGAGCAGAGGAAAGAAGAACCTTGGTAGGAGTGTATTCCATGGATTTTGGTTTTTCATGTTCAGATTATCAAGAAGTCAGGCATTTGTGGTAGGAGAGAATCTGATCTTAGTCGAAAGGAGGTACATTAGATGAAATCAAGTTAGATGCTGAGAATAGACAGTTGGGAATAGAAGATATATACATCAACCTATCATCGAGTTGTATATTCTAAGGAAGGGATTTATCTAACAACCAGTTTGCATATAGCCTAGGGCAATTGTTGTCTCTTAACTGTTGACAAACATAGGCACAAGATAGACTGACATTCCTATGATAATAAGCAATGAAAGAAAAAAAATATGGAACATACGGAAAAATTTGCAAACAGGCTAAAGGCAAAATTATTCTACAAACTCAGAAAGAACGCATTTGTGAAAATAAGTTTTTAAAGGAGTCAGAAAAAAAATTAGAAAATGTTTTGTTATTTTCCTAAAATGTAAGATGGCACAGCTTCTATGAAAAGGAAGCAGAGTGTAAAATGACAGAGGTTCATAATCTCTTGTGGGTCATGGACTACCATATTTTTACGCAAATAATGCGTGCTGTGCCTCCTACGTTTGTTTGCCAACTGCACCCTCACCCCGATGAGATATTTTCAGGAGTGCTGCTATGCCAGTTTAGTTTACATGTTGCTGTAAAAAAATTAGCATAGTGTGCTTACAAAAATACCTCGCAGAGGGAGTGAGCAGTTAGCAAGCAAACGTAGGAGGTGTACATTATTTGCGTAAAAATATGGTAGTTCAAAAATCTGATGAAAATTCTGTATCCTCTCCCCATCTGAAACAAATTTATAAATATACTCAAAATTTTTTTGCATTCGGTTTTTTTTTTGGGTTTCACATATCCTCTAAAGCTCATCTATGAGACTCAGTTTAAGAACCTCTGCTATAGACGATCCTGGACAGAGCTGGAGAAAATGTAGAACAAAATTCTAACTCACAAAAAAAGACCAGACTTACTGGCCTGACAGAGACTGGAGAAACCCCGAGAGTATGGCCCCCAGACACCCTTTTAGCTCAGTAATGAAGTCAGTCCCGAGCTTCACCCTTCAGCCAAAGATTAGACAGCCCCATAAAACAAAACGAGACTATTGGGGCACAACAGTCCAGGGACAAAGACTAGAAGGCAGGAGGGGACAGGAAGGCTGGTAATAGGGAACCCAAGGCTGAGAAGGGACAGTGTTGACATGTTGTAGGGTTGTTAACCATTGTCATAAAACAATATGTATACTAACTGTTTAATTAAAAAAGAAGTTTGAAACTTAACTAGTAAAAGTTTTTATTTGTGGTGTTCTTTCGGAAATATTTGTATCCTCTGAAAATGTTTGTATAAGTTATGCAATATAAAATTGCTTTTCAAGTATAAATAAATATCTTTACTAGAGCAAAAAAGAAAGAACCTCTGCTATAATCAAATAACAGATGAAAATGACAACAGAGAAACTGTTAAAAAATAGAAGGTAAACAAGATAAGGAAAGATTATAGGAAATTAAAACAGCCCCAGATTTTATTACAGATGGAGGCTGCAGAGAGCAGAATTGACAGTGTTGAAGATGAAATCAGTGAGAATATCACACATACTTGCAAGACATTCTCAAAAAGCAGTGGAAAAAGATAAAGAAGCTCATGAGGGTCATGGTAGACCTAAAGAATGGATATCTAATCTAATAATTTTTAGTATTCCTAAGGAAGAAATAAAAACAGCTAAAACAATAATGAGGAATAAAGAAAAAGAAAAAATTTCCTGAGTCGAAAAAGACTTGAGTAGACTCATCATAGCATAGGAGATAATGAAAAGAGCCATGATTTCTGGGTGTTTGGTAGTATAAATGTGAGTGCAACGCACATCTTTGTATACAACCACACATTAGTTTTGTATAAGAATATAGTTAGCCAAGACAGACTGTGAGTAATTAGAAATAACAGAAAAAATACAGTATAGTGGTTAAGAGACTGTGCTCTGGAGTCAGACCAGTTCTACGACTTGGTAGTTGTGTGGATTTGGACAAGGTAAGTGACTTCTCTGCAGTTTTCACATTTGTGAAATACAGCTATTAATAGCTATCTCACAGGGCTGTTGTGAAAATAAATGAGATAATTTATGTAAAATGCTTAGTAAAAGGTCTGGCACTTAGGAGCTAATAATATTGCTGCTGTTACTCCTACTATTAATACTACTATTATTATCATCATCATCATCTAGACGTTTTTTAACTTCTTTATTATTTCTTATATTTTCCAAATTTTATACAATGAGGATATATTACTTTTGTAATCAGAAAAACATATTACTTTACATATCACTATATACAAATTGATATTAGCATGCTAGACAAAATAGAGGCACTAAAGGGCCACAGAAAGTGTTGTTGTTGTTAGGTGCCATCGAGTCAGTTCCGACTTACAGCGACTCTATGTACGACAGAACGAAACGTTACCCGGTCTTGCATCATCCTTATAATTGTTGTTATGCTTGAGCCCATTGTTGCAGCCACTATGTCAATACAAAAAGTATAGCAATGTGATTTATGCTTTTTTAAACTAATTTTCCTAATTTTTTGTAGTAAGCATGTGTTAATTTTATAATAAAATTTTGACTTTATTTTAAAGAATAGAATATGCTCATTATAGAGGATTGGGATACTGCAGAAGAATACTAGAAGGTGTATTCAATGTCCCTTCTACCTAGAAATGACCATTGTTGATTTTTAGGCAAGTATTTCTTCCCATTTGTGTTTATTGCACTGGTAAGATCATGCTGGACATAGAGTTCCATATTCTGCTTTTTCTAACCTAAAATTTACTGAAGAATTTATCCATGAAATTAAAATCTCCATAAACATTATTTTTGTTAGTTGCTCAGATGATTCAGCCGTTCTGCAATTGTAGTGTATCTAGATTTTTCACGATAGTTTGCTGTTAATGCTTGATGCTCCAACAAACATGTATGTGTATAGCTCTTAATCTGAATTTCTGATCATTTTCTTAATATTGATTCCTGGAAGTGGAGATACTAGGTCAAAAGGGATGGATAATTTTAAGACTCTTGATGCATCTTGATGCTTTCTGAAAGGGTTATAGCAATTTATACTCCTCCAATCAGCCCCTTAATCCTCCATTCTCAACATTTCTTCAGTTACATTATTTCATATTTTTAATATGCATTATTTTCACAAGAAAAAAATCACTTTGAATTGTGTTTTTAAATTTCCATTACTTTGCTTACATATCAGTTTGAACATTTATTTCATATTTTTACTGGCCAGTTGTAGCTACTTCTCTATGAATTGTTCATGTGTGACTTTTGCCAGGCTTTTGTTTGTTTTGTAGTCTTTGTCATTTCTTTGTGATCTGTAAGACCCTATCTATTTTGAAGACATTTTCCCATTAAAATACAAAAAGAGAACTTTGTTATGAAGTATGTAAAAGTTTACAATATTTTTGACTAGTGAGACCAGCAACCATAATTTTTATGACAAAATGAGAAACGAAAGAAAGCTTCATAAAACGATGTATAAATGTTCCTCTTAAGAGAATTTGTGACTTCTAAAGCTTTCCTTCTAAGCATGTGAAAATTAACATATCATCTGTTTTGATCCATAAATATACACTTCAGCAATCAGTTTCACTTGGGGAGTGTGCCATACTTGCAGAGCGAAAAAAATTTTTTTTCCATTTCTTCTGTTCTTCTGTCTTTTAGGCCCAGAATGAACTGGACACTTTCCAAGGCTGAAATTGAATATGATCTTACAGGATCTCAGTTCTGGGAAATTTTGTGAATGTGTATGTAACTATTGTGACAGGGCAAGTATGTAGTCTAGTTAGAGCATAAACTTCTCAATTAGGATGTCCCTGGCTCATTTTCTCAATTTTTTTAAACATCTCTATGTGTACATTCTACCACCTATCTGTCAGTTTGTCATACTGTGGTGGCTTGCATGTTGTGATGCTGTGAGCTATGCCACCGGTATGTCAAATACCAGCAGGGTCACCCATGATGGACAGGATTCAGTGGAGCTTCCAGACTAAGAAAGATTAAGAAGGAGGACTTGGCAATTTATTTCTCAAAAAATTGGCCAGTGAGGTCTCACCCCTTCGGGAGCAAGGGAGAATGAAGAGAACAGGATACAAAGAAAAGATTAGTCCAAAGGACTAATGGACCACAGCTACCA
>NW_004444157.1:2006350-2013096 GCF_000243295.1 Trichechus manatus latirostris
GCCTCCACCAGACTGAGTCCAGTACAGCTAGATGGTGCCCGGCTACCACCACTGACTGCTCTGACTGGGATCACAACAGAGGGTCCTGGACAGAGCTGGAGAAGGATGTAGAACAAAATTCTAACACACACACACAAAAAGACCAGATTTACTGGCCTAAAGGAGAGTGGAGAAACCCTGCGAGTATGGCCCCTAGACACCCTTTTAGCTCAGTGGTGAAATCATTCCTGAGGTTCACTATTCAGCCGGGGATTGGACAGCCGCATAAAACAAAATGGGACTAATGAGGCACAGCAGTCCAGGGACAAGGACTAGAAGGCAGAAAGGGACAGGAAAGCTGGTGATGGGGAACCCAAGGTTGAGTAAGGGCAGTGTTGACATGTCATGGGGTTCTTAACTATTGTCATAGGGCAACATGTGTACTAACTGTTTAATGAGAAACTATTTTGTTCTGTAAACCTTCGTCTAAAGTGAGAATAGCAGCACAACTGGAAGAACGTAATCAATGTCACTGAATTGCACATGTAGCAACTTCTGAAATGGTGTAACTTTGACTATGTATATTTTCACCAAAAAAAAAAAATAAGGTCCTCCAAGGTCGAGAAGGGAGACGGTTGACATGTCATGGGGTTGTTAACCAGTGTCATAAAACAATATGTATACTGACTGTTTAATGAGAAACTATTTGTTCTGTAAACCTTCATCTAAAGTACAATAAAAATTTAAAAACAAATTGACCAGTGAGAACTTCATGAATAGCAGCAGAACATTGTCTGATACAGTGCTGGAAGATGAGCCTCTCAGGTTGGAAGGCACTCACAGTACGACTGGGGAAGAGCTGCCTCCCCAAAGTAGCGTCGATCTTAATGACGTGGATGGAGTAAAGCTTCCAGGACGTTTATTTGCTGATTTGGCACGACTCAAAATGAGAAGAAACAGCTGCACACATCCATTAATAATCAGAACTTGGAAAGTATGAAGTATGAACCTAGGAAAATTGGAAATCGTGAAAAATGAAGTAGAACACATAAACATTGATATCCTAGGCATTAGTACACTGAAGTGGGCTGGTATGGGCCATTTTGGATTGGACAGTCGTATGGTCTGCTAAGCAGGGAATGACAAATTGAAGAGGAATGATACCGCACTCATCGTAAAAAAAAAAAAAAATTCAAAATATATCCTGAAGTACAACACTGTCAGTGATAGGATAATATCCATATACCTAAAGGAAGACAAGTTAATATGACTGTTATTCAAATTTACACACCAACCACTAGGCCAAAGATGAAGAAACTGAAGTTTTTCACCAACTTCTGCAGTCTGAAATTGATCAAACATGCAATCAAATGCATTGATAATTACTGGTGATTGGAATAAAAAAGTTGGAAACAAACAAGAAGGATTGGTAGTTGGAAAATATGTTCTCGGTGGTAGAAATGACTCCGGAGATTACTTGATAGAATTTTGCAAGACCAATGGCTTCATCATTGCAAATACCGTTTTTCAACATCAATGGCAGCTATACATGTGGACCTCGCCAGATGGAATACACAGAAATCAAATCAACTACATCTGTGGAAAGAGAAGATGGAAAAGCTCAATATCATCAGTCAGAACAAGACCAGGGTCCGACTGTGGAACAGACCATCAATTGCTCATATGCGACTTCAACTTGAAGCTGAAGAAAATTAGAACAAGTCCACAAGAGCCAAAACCTGCCCTTGAGTATATCTCCCCTGAATTTAGAGACCATCTCAAGAATAGATTTGATGCACTGAATACTAATGACCAAAGACCAGATGTGTTGTGGAATGAAATCAAGGACAATGCACATGAAGAAAGCAAAACATCATTAAAAAGACAAGAAAGAAAAGACCAAAATGGATGTCAGAAGAGACTCTGAAACTTGCTCTTGAACATCAAATTGCTAAAGCAAAAGGAAAAAAAATTATGAAGTAAAAGAGCTGAAGAGAAGATTTCAAATGGTGGCTCAAGAAGACAAAGTATTATAATGACATGTACAAAGACCTGGAGATAGAAAACCAAAAGGGAAGAACATGCTCGGCATTTCTCAAGCTGGAAGAACTGAAGGAAAAATTCTACGGGAAAAACATTAAATGACACAGGAAGCATCAAAAGAAGATGGAAAGAATACACAGAGTCACTGTACCAAAAAGAATTGGTCGATGTTCAAACATTTCAGGAGGTTGCATATTATCAAGAACTGGCTGTAATGAAGGAAGAAGTCCAAGCTGCACTGAAGGCATTGGAGAAAAACATGGCTTCAGGAATTGACGGAATACCAACTGAGATGTTTTAACAAATGGATGCAGTGCTGGAGGTGCTCGCTCATCTATGCCAAGAAATTTGGAAGACAGCTCCCTGGCCAACTGACTGGAAGAGATCCATATTTGTGACCATTCCAAAGAATGATGATCCAGAATGCAGAAATTATCGAACAATATCATTAATATCACACAAAAGTAAAATTTTGCTGAAGGTCATTCAAAAGTGGTTGCAGCAGTGCATAGACAGAAAACTGCCAGAAATTCAAACTGCATTCAGAAGACTTGGAACAAGGAGTATCATTGCTGATGTCAGATGGATCTTGGCTGAAAGCAGAGACTACCAGAAAGATGTTTAGTTGTGTTTCATCGACTATGCAAAGACATTCTACTGTGTGGATCATAACAAATTATGGATAACATTGTGAAGAATGGTAATTCCAGAGCACTTAATTGTGCTCACGAGGAACCTGTACATAGATCAAGATGCAGTCACTCAAACAGAACAAGGGGATACCGCATGGTTTAAAGTTAGAAAAGGTGTGCATCAAGGTTGTATCCTTTCACTATACTTATTCAATATGTATGATGAGAAATAATCTAAGAAACTGGACTATATGAAGAAGAACATGGCATCAGGATTGGAAGAAGACTCATTAACAACCTGCATCATGCAGATGACACAACCTTGCTTGCTGAAAGTGAATAGGAGTTGAAGCACTTACTGATGAAGATCAAAGACTACAGCCTTCAGTATGGATTGCACCTCAACATAAAACAAAAATCCCCACAACTGGACCAATAAGCAACATCATGATAAACAGAGAAAAGATTGAAGTTGTCAAGGATTTCATTTTACTTGGATCCACAATCAATGCCCATGGAAACAGCAGTCAAGAAATTAAAAGACGCATTGCATTGGGCAGATCTGCTGCAAAAGACCTCTTTAAAGTGTTAAAAAGCAAAAATGTCACCTTGAGGACTAAGGTGCTCCTGACCCAAGCCATGGTATTTTCAATCACCTCATACATATGGGAAAGCTGGACAATAAATAAGGAAGACCAAAGAAGAATTGATGCCTTTGAATTATTTTGTTGGTGAAGAATAGTGAATATACTATGAACTGCCAAAAGATCGAACAAATCTGTCTTGGAAGAAGTACAGCCAGAATGCTCCTTAGAGGCAAGGATAGCGAGACTTCGTCTCATGCACTTTGTCCATATTATGAGAAGGGATCAGTCCCTGGAGAAGGACATCATGCTTGGTAAAGTAGAGGGTCAGTGAAAAAGACACCCTCAACGAGATGGATTGACAGAGTGGCTGCAACAATGGACTCAAGCATAACAACTGTTCTGAGAATGACACAGGAGCAGGCAGTGTTTCGTTCTGTTGTACATAGGGTCGCTATGTGTTGAGACTGACTCAGCAGCACCTAATGACAAGAATGTGTGTATATTCAAGGAGCCCTGGTGGCATAGTGTTTAAGTGCTTGAATGCTAACCAAAATGTCGGTATTTCAAACCTACCAGCTGCTGTGCTGGAGAAAGATGTGGCAGTCTGCTTCCGTAAAGATGACAGCCTTGGAAACCCTGTGGGGCAGTTCTACTCTGTCCTACAGGGTTGCTAGGAGTTGAACTCCATGGCAACGGGATATTTTTTTTATGTGTACCTTCAGTACTGAAACCTCTGGCATTGCTTTTACCTGGATTACTTGCTTCTGTTCTTCCACAGTTAGACTCCTTCAACCTATATGGCTCCTACCTATTACCAAAAGATGAAGCCAAATACCATGGTGAACAGGGAGCCAGAAGGGTCCATTTAAGAGTGTTTTCAAACTTTAGGGTATGACTCATTAGTAGGTTGTGAAATCAATTTAGTGGGTTGCAACTAGCTCTTTAAAGATAAAATAAAATAGAAAACATCAGAGTGTATCACATACAATAAAGTGATTAATTTTTCATGAAACAAGTGTAGGAGTATACTGGTCCAATGTAAAATTTATGTCATGCTGTGGGTCAAAGTCAAAAGTGTTTGAGAAACACTGCTATAAAACACAATTCTCGATGCAAGACATAGATCTAGTGCCAGATTAAGGGGTCTGTCATCCGAGCAGCTCTCCTTGGTGCCAATCTATATATGCTACAACATTTCTTGGGTAATAAAACATCACTTGCAATAGAAAAAAAAAAAGGGAGAAAAATGCATGTACTCCAGGACTTTTTCCGAATGAGAGTAGTGTATGTAGGTAAGGTAGATGAATTTATGGACTGGGTGATATTGCTTGGAGCAGCAGGGGAGAGGCTGGGTCCTGCCACCAGTAGTACTTCTTCTGTGTTCTTCCCCCATCTCCACGCACAGCTCAGCCTGCCCTCTCAGTAAATGTTGAAGAAATGTTTAAAAAATTTGGTTTGAAGAGACACCAAATAATTAGCCCGCTTAGTTTGCTTGTATGCCATGGCTCAAGTCTGTATGGACCTTAAACTGAGAGGCTATTGTTTTGTATAAAATGTGTTTATTAGTTAGCGTAGTGTCTTAGTCTGGGTTCTCTAGCAGAGCAAAACCAGTGAAATGTGTATAGATATATATAGAAAGATTTACTTCAAGGAAATGGCTGACACAATTGTGAAGAAATGGCTCACACAATTACGGGGGCTGGCAAGTCCCAAATCCATGGGTGAGACGACGGTCTGATAACCTCCACTGGCTCACAGTTTCAGGGGCTGATGAACCCAAAACCTGCAGGTCAGGTGACAGACTGGAGTCTGCTGGCTCATAGGGTTGTGGGAGTTGGTGAATCTAAACTCTGCAGGTCAGATAACAGGCTGGAGGACCCTGCTGGCTGACATCCCAGAACAGGGGTCAGATAATGAGAAGACGGCAGGATCTGAAAGAGTGAGCTTTGCCAGAACAGTCCTTTGTATCATGGATGCAGGCCACACCCCCAAGGAAACTCCTCTTCCAACTGATTGGCTGCTCACAAAATGGGAGGTGATACATAATGTCTGCCAAACCACTGAGAATTACAGCCTAGCCAAGTTGGCACATAACATTAAACATCACAGGTAGTAATAGCTACTGTAACAAGTAAACCCCCAAATTTCAGTGACTTAGCACAGTAAAGATTATGTCTTAGCCATATAATAATCTATTGCAGATATGGGAAGGTGAACGGGTAGCTTTCCTCTAAACGGTGATTCAGGAATCCTGATTTCTTCTAAGCTGTGGCTCTGCCATCCCACAGGGCTTTCAGAGTGTTCTGCATCCAGCCTTAGGATGGGGAAAGAGACTGGAGAAGACACACCGACTTATTAAAAACTCCTGTCTGGAAGTAATATCTGTCACTGCTGTTCACATTCCACGGCCACACCTGGATCCAAGGAGGGGAGCTGGCAAATGTAGTTCCTGTCAAGACAAGCTGCCTTCTAGCAATACCCACTACAGCATGAATAGAGCATGATTTCATTGTGCGTGTGTGTGTGTGTGTGTGTGTGTGTGTGTGTGTTTGTGTTTGTGTGTGTGTGAACAGCTAACTATATCAGGCACAATAAGTTACGGCATTCATCAAGGTGTCTTTGGAAGTTGACAACACCAGTTTGGGAAACACACTGCTCTTCCGCTTACCATCTCCATGCTCTTTTGCAGCCTGACAGCGTTGCATTGATCATTGGTGCATCTATACTTTTGGGGGGGATAAAAATAGGCCCTTATTTTCTGTGTTACTAAAGTAGTGATTTGGGCATCCACACACTCAACTGCATATTACTGTTAGTTGAAATCAATGTAGTTAGCAAGTAAGATGTGTATAAGATAATAAATCCTAAATTGTAGGCAGCCGCCTCATTTATTCAGCTGCTGATTTCCATTTGGTTGACCAGACAGCACGTTTTGCATTATATGATTTGTGAGATTTGGATCCAGTGAAATGGCTTTAACATTTGATTAAACAGGAAGCTTGAAAAGGTTTAAACAGCAAGCAGTAATATTGAAAACATTACAATCTGGTTTAGATAAACAATCATGTGAATGAATTGGCTATAAACATATTTATTTTGCCGAGAAAGCACTTGTTTAGAAATTATTCTCGTGATGTGATTTTTATTTAGGCTTCTGAATTATCACAGTAGTTCATAATTGTGGATAACAGTTGTTGGCAAATGCATTTATTGCTTTATCAGAATTCCTGCCCAGTATCTGTATGGGATTATTATTTTATTATCATTTTATTTTTTTCTCTGATAATCAGAATATTGAAATCTAGAATCTTCTATCAGCAATCAAAGTTTTCTTCAAGATATCTGTCAACAAGTACACAATACAGGAGAAACTAGCACAACTTGTACAAGGAAAGGTCATGGAAGCCCCACAGACACATCCAAACTCCCTGAGGGACTGAATTGCTGGGCGGAGGGCTCTGGGGACCATGGTCTCGGGGAACATCTAGCTCACTTGGCATGACAC
>NW_004444157.1:2013902-2028488 GCF_000243295.1 Trichechus manatus latirostris
TGTTCTGTAAGCCTTCACCTGAAGTACAATAAAAAAGATAAAAAAATAAAAATAAAAAAAAGATCTCTGTCAACAATGTGACTATGGATAATTGTGTTGACTGTCTGAGATGTGATGTGCAAATATCTTCAAAATAATGAATGCAGGAGATTTGAATTACTACTGATAAAATGACTTTGCCTTCATTGAAATGATTCTGACACTGTATTTATATAATGAATTACCCTTTCCTTCTTTCCCTTTTGTTTCCTGCTCTAGTTTAGTGAGCAGGTTACTTAAGTGCTAATATTAAATTCAGTGGAGCATACTAAAAAAAAAAAGGAATAGCGTCCACACTGTTGATTAAATGGCAAGGTAGAAGGCTGGCCATGATGTTTAATTGGAAACATGCGAGCTGGTGATTTCTTTGTATACTCTGGCCATCTGAATGTTGATTTGTTTCTAACAAATGACCACAGAAAAGAGGAAAATGGTGACATGAGAAAAATAGCATTTGCTGATTTAAAAAATAATTGACAACCATTATGAATGTAGTCATTACATCAGTGTTTTGCAAAGTATGTTCCATTGAAATATTAGTCCTGAGAAAGACTCCACATTAAAGGGTTCTAGAAGCATGTAAGTTAGGGAAACACTGAATACTCTGTCACAGATAATCATAGTGCATGTTATATTAAGGGCTTTGAGGAATCCTTCAGTTAGGAAACCTATTTGACTTTCTTTTAACTGGGAGATCTTAATTTAATTTTAACAACTCTTTTTATTTAGTGAGTATTAACCCTAATCCCTGGGTCTCTCTTCACTCTCTTTTTTCTTATAAGAAAGAGGTGAAATTAATGCTTATGATTTTTTATGAGGCAGAACTATTTTTGTTGTCAAAACCCAAGGTAATGTTTTGGAACTAGACAGAGGTGGTGGTTGCACAACCTTGTGAATGTACTAAATGCCACTGAATTGTTCACATTAAAATGACCAATTTTATGTTATGTACATTTTACCTAATTTTTTAAAAAGCTAATTATCATTTGGTAAACACTTAAATGCCCATCAGCTCCTCTTATTAAATATGAGCAACATTTTTTTTAAAGGTGGGGTTGTCCTGCTTACCATTTAAAGATTTGGAGCCCTGGTAGCACAGTGGTTAAGAGCTCGGCTGCTAACCAAAAGGTCAGCAGTTCATATCCACCAGCTGCTCCTTGGAAACCCTATGAGGTAGTTCTATTCTGTCTTATAGGGCCATTATAAGTCAGAATTGACTCAATGGCAACGAGTTTGGTTTTTAGTTTAATTGTGTCATCAATAGCGATATTAAAAACAAAAACAAACCCGTCGCCGTTGAGTCAGTTCCAACTCAAGGCTACCCCATATGTGTCAGAGTAGAACTGTGTTCCATAGAGTTTCCAATGCCTGATTTGTTCGGAAGTAGATTGCCAGACCTTTCTTCCAAAGCACCTCTGGGTGGATTTGAACCACCAACCTTTTGGTTAGTAGTTGCATGCTTAATCGTTTGGGCCACGCAGGGACTCCATAGCAATATTATATACCATGAAATTGGTATATCGTGTGATGAGAAACCAAACACCAGTTGATGTAAAGTGAATTCCAACTCATGCCAACCATACATGTATGTTAGAGTAGAAATGTGCTCCATAGGATTTTGTTGTTGTTGTTGTTGAGAATATACACAGCAAAGCATACACCAATTCAACCATTTCTACATGTACAATTCAGTGACATTAATTACATTCTTGGAGTTGTGCAACCGTTCTCACCCTCCTTTTCTGAGATATTCCTCCCCCATTAACGTAAACTCACTGCCCCTTAAGTTTCCTATCTGATCTTTAGAGTTGCTGTTGTCATTTTGATCCCATTTAGATAGATCTTGAAAGAGCACAGTGCTCAAGGCAGAGATTTTTTACTATTTAAGCTAAACTATTGTTTGGTTTTAAGAAGACTTCAAGGGATATTTTTGGTTTAAGGTTTAAAGATGATCTCAGGGCAATAGTTTCAGGAGTCATCCAGCCTCCTGGAAATCTGGAGTCTATGAGAATTTGAAATCAATTCTGCATTTCCCTCCTTTTGGTCAGGATTCTTCTAAAGAATCTTTGATCAAGATGTTTAGTAATGGTAGCCGGGCACCATCCAGTATGCTGAGTGAAGTAAGTCAATCACAAAAGGACAAATATTGTATGACCTCACTTATATAAAAAGACAAGAAAAGGTAAATGTATAGAGACCAAAGTTTATTAGTGGCTACCAGGGACAGGAGGGAAGGGGAATGGGGGTTAATGGTGATGAAAAAATCACAGCGATTAAGGGGAAGTTTGCACAGCTCATTATTGCAATCGCTGTCAATAAGTTGTACACCTGTAAAAAGTTGAATTGCAAAAGTTATGTGATAGATATACTTACAATGATAAAAAAAGAAAGAGTAGCTGTTGAGGTTGCTTATGTACAAGCAAACACCTCATGGTATTTGGTTCCTTGTTTTGGAGGTTTAGGATCATGGTTTCATAGGACATCCCAGTTAATTAGCCTAATAACGTGTTTATGGATATTTATGCATGTGTAGATATACATATTTTCAAATGACCTGATCTGGAGTAACATGTAAAGTTATTTAAAATTATATTATCAGCATACTTTCAAAAAAGTCTGGTAGAAATGTAAAGTAATATAAATACTGTGTTACTCTTGATCTGTAGAGTTAAAGCAAAATGAATGATTCAACAGAAGACACTTGGGAGAATTCAAGCCTCAAGATTTTGTTGTGAATGTTAAAGAAATGCAGACCACTTTCACATTTCAGGATTTGTTTATTCGTGTTCTAATGTCTCTGGCTCTTCCATTGAGTTTTCTTCCCTGGATCCTCTTTTTTTCTCTGTGTCTTAACATTGGAGTGCCCCAGGACTCAGTCCTTAGACTCATTCTCATATCTCTCTCTCTCTGCATGCAGTTGGTTCTGACTCATAATGACCCTATGTACAATGGAACGAAACACTGTCCAGTCCTGAGCCATCCTCACAATTGTTGCTATGCTCGAGTCCATTGTTGCAGCCACTGTGTCAATCCGTCTCCTTGAGGGTCTTCCTCTTTTTCGCTGACCCTCTACTTTACCAAGCATGATGTCCTTCTACAGGGACTGATCCCTCCTGATAACATGTCCAAAGTATGTGAGACGTAGTCTCGCCATCCTTGCTTCTAAGGAGCATTCTGGTTGTACTTCTTCCAAGACAGATTTGTTCATTCTTTTGGCAGTCCATGGTATATTCAATATTCTTTGACAACACAATTCGAAGGCGTCAGTTCTCCTTTAGTCTTCCTTATTAACTGTCCAGCTTTCGCATGCAAATGAGGCAATTGAAAACACCATGGCTTGGGTCAGGAGCGCCTTAGTCCTCAAGGTGACATCTTTGCTTTTCAACACTTTAAAGAGGTCTTTTGCAGCAGATTTCCCAATGCAATGCGTCTTTTGATTTCTTGACTGCTGCTTCCACGGACATTGATTGTGGATCCAAGTAAAATGAAATCCTTGACAACCGCAATCTTTTCTCTGTTTATCATGATGTTGCTTATTGGTCCAGTCATGAAGATTTTTGTTTTCTTTATGCCGTTGCCGTCGATTCGATTCTGACTGATAGTGACCATGTCAGCTAATAGTCTCTATGATTCTTAATGACCCTAAAAATGGTTCTTCATGTTTAGAAGTCATTAATATGTGTTATGGATTGAATTATGCCCCCCAAAAATATGTGTTGTAAAACATAACCTCTGTGCTTGTGGTTATAATCCCATTTGGGAATGGGTTGTCTTTGTTATGTTAATGAGACAGGATTAGTGTAGGGTGTGTCTTAAATCAGTCTCTTTTGAGATGTAAAACATATTAAACAAGCAAGCTGAAGAAGCAGAGATGAGGGAAGACAGATGCCAAGCCACATGGAGTTTGCCCAGGAGTAGAAGCTCAAAGAGAGAAGGGCTTTCCTCCAGAGCCTACACAGAGAGAAAGCCTTCCCCATAGAGCTGGCACCCTAAATTCAGATTTCTAGCCTCCTAAACTGTGAGAAAATAAATTTCTGTTTGCTAAAGTCACCCATTTGTGGTATTTCTGTTAGAGCAGCACTAGATGACTAAGATAATATGTGTTTTCCAAAACACATGCACACACACACACAAAACATTTCCTTTAATAGGATACATAATATGTGTTTTCTGAGTAGAACAACATGTAAAATTTTAAACAATCACCAAGTAGCCTTTCTTTTACTGCATGCCCTCT
The DNA here is from genome assembly GCF_000243295.1 of Trichechus manatus latirostris. NCBI lineage: Eukaryota > Metazoa > Chordata > Mammalia > Sirenia > Trichechidae > Trichechus > Trichechus manatus. The sequence continues at coordinate 2,018,179 of NW_004444157.1, forward strand.
CCACCCACAGATGCCTCCAAGTCATATTATCTATCAAACTGTTATTTTTGTGACTTACTGAAAATATTTGCCATTTGTATACCTTCCTTACTAAGAAGTCAGCAGAGGCCTTGATTTCTAGATTTTCTCTTCTTTCTTTTCTAAACATCTCCCTTATCCAGCTTCAAAACAAGAATCTAAGGTATTGTATATGAAAGTTTTTGTTATGATAACATTTATCACACATATTGCTTATTGAGTGAGTTTTTTAAAAGTTCTTTTGGCCTTTTCTGTCTTATCAGCATTGACTTGTTTCCAAAAGCCCAGCAAATAAAGTAGTATTTGTGTACAATTAGTACAAATTAATCTTGCTATAAGAACTTTAATTTCAGAATTTGGGGCTTAAATGACTCTTGTATTTTAGTTGTCAACCTCAGAGTCTTCATTAGTCTAAATTTTGCATTTAATTTACAAAGACTGTGCTGCCCGCTTAGAACTAGCAAATATAATCCGTAAGTTAGATGCTGTCTAATGGGAAACACTGGTTTAGGATTTCTTTTCCTAAGTCTTGGTTGAAGGTATTTCATTAACTTATTATGTGATCTCAGACTAATTACTCTTTTTTTTTTATTGTACTTTAGATGAAGGTTTGCAGAATAAACTAGTTTCTCATTAAACGGTTAGTACACATATTGTTTTATGACATTGGTTAACAACCCACAACATGTCAACACTCTCCCTTCTCGACCTTGGGTTCCCTATTATCAGCTTTCCTGTCTCCTCCTGCCTTCTAGTCCTTGCCCCTGGGCTGATGTGCCTCTTTAGTCGTGTTTTTTATTTTTATGGGCCTGTCTAATCTTTGGCTGAAGGGTGAACCTCGGGAGTGACTTCATTACTGAACTAAACGGGTGTCCAGGGGCCATACTCTCGGGGTTTCTCCAGTCTCTGTCAGACCAGTAAGTCTGGTCTTTTTTTTTTGTTTGTTTTTGTGAGTTAGAATTTTGTTCTACATTTTTCTCCAGCTCTGTCTCAGACTAATTATTTAACCTCTCTGTGCCTCTGGGCTTTTTTAAATCTAAAAATCCAGATAAGTATTATTCTGTCATACTTGTCTTAGAAAAAGAGACCACATGTATGCTGGACAGAGTACAGGTTTTAGAGTCATACAAACCTGGATTCAAATTCTGCCTAAGCCAGTGACGAATTTTTAAAAAATTTTTTATTTACTTTGTTATTGGTTGTTGAGAATATCCACAGCAAAACATACTAATTCAACAGTTCCTACATGTACCATTTAGTGACATTGATTTCATTTTTCAAGTTGTGCAACCATTGTCACTCTCCTTTTCTGAGTTGTACCCCCCCTCCATTAACATTAACTTATTGTCCCCTACAGTTTCTATCAAATATTTTGGGTTCCTGTTATCCATTTGATCCCATATAGATAGTTCTTAAAACAGTATAATGCTCAAGGCAGACATTTTTTAGTAGTTAAGCTAAACTATTGTTTGGTTTTAATAAGACTTCAGGGGATATTGTATAGAGAACAAAGTTTATTAGTGGTTACCAGGAGCAGAAGAGAGAGGGAAAGGGAGAGGGGGATTAACAGTGATGAAAATACTGCATTGATTAAGGGTAGGGTTGCATAGAACATTATTGTAATTATTGTCAATAAGTTGTACACCTGTAAAAAATTGAGTTGGCAAAAGTTGTGTGACAGATATATTTACAACAACAATAAAAGTGTAGCTACTGAGGCTGCTTATGTACAACCAAAAACCTCACGCGATTTGATTTCTTGGTTTGGAGGTTTAGGGTCATGGTTTCATGGACATCCCAGTTAACTGGCCTAATAACATGTTTAGTGCTTCTGTTCTACCTCCTATTTTGTTGTGTAGTGCCTACAGTCTTAAAAAGCTTGCAAGTGGCCATCCAAAGCACAGAAATTGGTCTGTATTCACCTGGAGCAACAGAGGAAGAAGGAGAGTCTGCAATCGGAGGAGAATGTGGAACGTGTGGCTAATTGCCTTCATGAACAACCGTCTCCTTTGCCAGGAGACCAGAAAAATTGGATGGTGCCCTGCTACCATTACAGAACATTTTGATCAATGATTCTATAGAAGAATCCTGATCAAAAGGAGACAAATGCATAACAGAATTTCAAATTCTCATGGACTCCAGAGTTCCTGAAGCCATGAAGGTTGGATGACCCCCCGAAACTATTGCCCTGAGATAATCTTTAAACCTGAAACTAACTAGCTTTTTAATGTCACTGAGCCTTATTTCTGTCATCTGTAAATTGGTAATAAGACTTACTTCACAAAGTTGTGAGGATTAGATGCATACTTTGAAAAGTGCCTAGCATAGTGGCCGACACAGATCTTCTTCTTCTTCCTCCTCAACCTGCCTCTGTCCTGGCTGTAAAATGTGGTGTGACCATTACATTTTATATATGCATAAAGTACTGGTCATATGTTGTTGTTGGTTGCTGTCGAGTCAATTCCAACTCATGGTGACCCCATGTGTACAGAGTAGAACTTATTCCATGCAGTTTTCAAGGCTGTGAACATTCAGAAGCAGATTGCCAGGCCTGTCTTCCAAGGTGCCTCTGGGTGGGTTCAGACTGCCAACCTGTGGGTGCGATTAATTACTTTTGTGTGTGGCCTTTCTAGCTATGGGCTTGTAACCCCCACCCAGGTGATTTGTGAGAGGGTAATTGTGTCCTACCAAGGGGATTGGTCACTTTTCCCTTAAAAGAGACCCAATTCCAGAGCAGAGAGGAGGCGCCCACCACCACAAAAGAAGGAGAGACCAGAAGGAGAGGCTCGGCAGCAGGAGACGGCGCGGTGGGCTTTGCGGCCCATGGAGAGAGAAAGCTGAGTGCCTTTGAGCAGAGAGTGAGGGCCAGGGAGAGGTATGCCTGTGAGCACAGCTGGGGAGGGGCTATCCTCATGGAAGGACTGTATCCTGAGTATTCTTGAGCCTTAATTATAACTGTTACTTCCCTATTAAACCCCATAGTTGTGAGTATGATCTGTGAGTTCTGTGTGGCCACTGCAATGAACTATCGAACCCAGTAGAGAGTGCTGTGCGAGGGACGGTTGGTGTCAGAATTAGTAGCGATGGCAGAGAGAGGAGGCATGTCTGGCTTCCACCTCATGGGGGTCAGCCTTGCCCTGTTGATCTTGGTTCTCCTTCTCCCTTGTGGGGTCGGAGTAGGTCAGACACCTTCCCAAAGCTGTTTTTATACAACCTTTCAGCTAGTTGTCTAGCACTTAACCATTTGTGCCACTCAGGGGTCCTACCTGTCATGTAGTGAGTGCTTAATAAATGTTAATTTGCTTGAATGCTCTATAGGCAATGAATGTTACTAAATAAGGTGAATATTATAATAGTGGGAGAGGAAAATGGGAAAATAAAATGTTAAAAGGTGCAGAACTTATCAAATAATCATTCTTGTTATGGATTGAATTGTGTCCCACAGAAATATGTTGTTTAAATCCTAACCCCTATACCTGTGGATGGAGCCATGGTGGTATAGTGGTTAAAAGCTCGGCTGCTAACCAGAAGGTCGGCAATTCGAATCTACCAGCCGCTCCTTAGAAACCCTGTGGGGCAGTTCTACCCCATCCTGTAGGGTCACTATGAGTCGGAATCAACTCGACGACAACGGGTTTGGTTTGGTTTTGGTATACCTGTGGATAAGGAACTCTGGTTGCACAATGGTTTAGTGCTCTGCTGCTAACCGAAAAGTCAGTAGATCAAACCCACGCAGCAGCTCTGTGGGAGAAAAGACCTGGTGATCTGCTCCTTTAAAAGCTGTTGTTGTTAGGTACCGTCAAGTATGTTCTGACTCATAGTGACCCTGTGTACAACAGAATGAAACACTGCCTGGTCCTGTGCCATCCTCACAATCATTGTTAAGCTTGAGCCCATTGTTGCAGCCACTGTGTCAATCCATCTTGTTGAGGGTCTTCCTCTTTTTCTCTGACCATTCTACTTTACCAAGCATGACGTCCTTCTCCAGGGACTGGTCCCTCCTGATAACATGTCCAATGTATATGAGAGGAAGCCTTGCCATCTTTGCTTCTAAGGAGCATTCTGGCTGTACTTCTTCCAAGACGGATTTGTTTGTTCTTCTGACGGTACGTGATATATTCAATATTCTTCACCAACATCATAATTCAAGTGCATCAATTCTTCTTAAAGGTTAGAGCCTGGGAAACCTTATGGGTCAGTTCTACTCTGTCAAATAGGGTCACTATGAACTGGAATTGACTGGAAGAGGGCACACAACAACAACATACTTGTGGATGTAATCCTATTTGGGAATAGGGTTTTCTTTCTTATGTTAATGAGTCCATACCACTGTAGGATGTGTTTTAAGCCAATCACTATGAGATATAAAGAACCGATTAAGCACAAATAAGAAAGCACAAACGGGAAGGTAGATGCCATACCACATGAAGATCACAAAAGAATTGAGAAACAGAAACTTAAAAGAGACAATTCCCCAGAGCCAACAGAGAAAGCAAGCCTCCCTTTGGAGCCAAAAAAAAAAAAACAAAAAAACAAAACAAAACAAAAAAACCACCAAACCTGTTGCTGTCCAGTTGATTCCAACTTATAGTGACCCCACAGGACAGAGTAGAACTGCCCCATAGGTTTCCAAGGAGTGCCTGGTGGATTAGAACTGCTGACCTTTTGGTTAGCAGCTGAACTCTTAACCACTGCGTCACCGGGGCTCCTCCCCTAGGGCAGGTGCCCTGAATTCAGACTTCTAGCCTCTTAAACTGTGAGAAAATAAATTTCTGTTCATTGATGCCACTCACTTGTGATATTTTCTGTTAGAGCAGCACTAGATAGCTGAGGTAATTTTTCTTAACATAGTAATGTCCCATTGGTTTGAGAGACTAAACTATCCAAAGAGTGATCATGGACAAGCCCATTATCTGAGTCCTACATTTTTGCAAAGTATTTCATAAAGTAGCTAATACAGACTCATAACTAAGAAACTGTTTAAATTGTCAAATCTTTTACCTTGCCCAACATGTTTAACAATCAGAGCATTGTCTGCTCCTAATTGGAATCAAGTGTACAGTATATAGGGCTCATTGACCTGCTTGGAAATAAGAATCTTAGGGGAATGCGTGTCTTTATAAATAGGTATCAGTTAATTTTAACAACTTTATGCGTGCCTTCTTTTATATGCTCCCAAAGTGAAATGTGTAGTATATATGAATACTAAAGATGAACAGTAGCTATTGTCTTGAGGAAGAAAGGCCAGTTAGCAAGTTCATTGATTATGGTCCTATTGCAAAGATTAAGGATTTGTTTTTAACACGTCTTGCCTTGATGAAATTCAGTATTAGTCACGGGTAAGTGGTAACGTGCTAGAGTCTATACTGCCCTCTTTTGAACTTCATACAACTTGCTTTCTCTTTTTTCACCTTATTTTGAAATCAGATGGTTAAATAACTTTTTTAGATCATAAAAGTAGTCTTCTTCCTCTCTTTTCTTAAAAGATAATCTTTAATTATGGCTTTATAATAAGATGCATGCTGATTTTATTATTTTTTAATTAAATAAAGACAGTACTATTATAGGCATATAGCATTTGTTTTAATTCCATATCTGAGGATTGAAACCAAACCCATTGCCGTCGAGTCGATTCCAACTCATAGCGACGCTATAGGACAGAGTAGAACTGCCCATATGGAGGTTTCCAAGGAGGGGCTGGTGGATTCAAACTGCTGACCTTTTGGTTAGCAGCCAAATACTTAACCACTGCATCACTAGGGCCCCATCTGAGGATTAGGAGATACCTATTTCTGAAAATAAAATAACATGAAGTATGTTAAGACCCCATTACCAAAAAGGAAACAAATAGATGAGAAAATAACTAAACTGAACAATCAGAGTGTGTAAGACCTAAGAAGGAGCCCTGGTGGTGCAGTGATTCAGAGCTTGACTGCTAACCAAAAGGTTGGAGGTTCGAACCCACCAGCTCCTCCACAGGAGAAAGACGTGGCAGTCTGCTTCCATAAAGATTACAGCCTTGGAAACCCTATGGGGCAATTCTACTCTGTCCTATAGGGTCTCTGTGAGTCAGAATTGACTCGAGGGCAGTTGGTTTATGAGTTTATAAGACCTAGAGGAGTCCCTGGGTGGTGCAAGCAGTTAATGCACTCGACTGCTAACTGAAATGTTGGAGGTTCAAGTCCACCCAGAAATGTCTTGGAAGAAATGCCTGCTCTCTACTTCTGAAAAATCAGCCATTTGAAAACCCTATGGAGCATGGTTTTACTCTGACGCATATGGAGTCGCCATGAATTGGAATCAACTCCACAGCAACTGGTTTGGTTTATAGGACCTAAAGTTTTAAGATTCTGTTTTCTTTTCCTTTTTTTTAAACAAAAGAGCACAAGTCACTTAAAGTGAATATAGAGTCATTCATATTCACCCTCTGAGTCGAAGTTACAAAAAAAAAAGTTAAAATAACAAATGCTTGATCCTATAAGAGAATTCTAAATAAAACCCCAATTCATGAAAGTGGCTTTAGTTTTTTGGTGTTCAGCTTAACAGTTCAATTCAACAAACATTTACTCTGAGAAGTCTACCATGGCTTTATAATCAAATAGACTTCAGTTTGGTTTCCCGTACTACAATTTACTGTCTGAGCTTGAGTGAGTTACTCAACCACTTGGTTTCTTCAACTGTATAGTGGGGCTCTTCAAACCTGCTTTGCAAGAATGTAGTGAGGATTCAATAAGAAAGTTGTGTGTGTGTGTGTGTGTGTGTGTGTGTGCTTGGCTATGGTAAGCACTCAATAAATGGTAACTACTAATACAAACTGTGTGCCAGACTCGATATGTTGGCTATGCAAAGATAAATAAGACATTAGCTGTACTGAGTTTTGAGCAGACCATAAAAAGAGTCAGTATTGAGGCAAGACTATAATGTAGCTGGTTTGACAAATAACATGTACCAATCAGCCACATTACTTAGCCGTCTATACTGCACATATTATAGGAAATAAATACTGTACAAGGTATGCTTCAGGAGCTTCATATGTGTAAATGTTCAAGAATGTATGAATTTTCCAACCGTGATATAAAATTTCTGGTGAAGTATAAGTTGGCTGTGGTTTTACTGTACAAAATATGGTAGTTATAAAATGTATTTTTTGAGAAAGCCATTATGCATTTAACATCTTTCAAGTGAGATCAACATTTTAAAAAAGGAAAATTTGCGTTGCTCTAAAGTGACTCACTTTAAAATAAAATTGACATTTTAGAAAACATTTTTCTTTGTTGTTGTTGCTCAAAAGCTTTGCATGAAATGCTTGCATGAGGCCAAAAAGGCAAGCCTCTAGAATCTTCTACAGGTTTATTGGTCAATCCTTATAGATAGCTTTGTAATTAAAAGAAAGAGTCCTCCAGAATGAAGTCAAATGGATAATAAATCTCAAAAATACACCATGATTTATTTTCTTACACAGTACATTTACTTTAACAAAGGATACTTCAACACAAAAAGTAATATTACAATTATCTCCTTGAGAATTATGTATTAATTTCTCAGAAGGGAAAAACTTTTGGGGGTGCCATAGGCCCTGATCCTTCATGAGTTAAACAGTACTATATAGTAGATTATATGGTAGACGAGCAAAAGATCAATGTTTTCTACAACATCTACTTCCCTCCTGCATCTGTCTGTCAGTTGATAGGACTATGAGATTACCATTAGAATAATGGCAGGTCCTTCTTATGCAAAACTTGCAAAAATTCAGTTGTCTAATTAATTTAGCATTGTATCCAGAAAGAGCTGTCAACTAGCAAATCATGCTTGCCAAATTCTGATCAGAGCTCATAATGATGGTGCCCTCAAGACTTGGCAAGGTTCTTCTGAATCAGAAGATTCATTTATGTTCATTGTAATATTGAAGTATGGACTCTATTTTGATCTATTCTTTAGCATTGTGTCATTCCTGGATAGTATATTAGGTGTGATTATAAGTAGTGTGACTAATCTTCTTGGTTGGCTTTTAAACTGGTTCTGAAGGCAATTGCAAAAGAAGACTTAAAAAGTCTTCACTACCACTAACATTGTAAAAATATGTGCCTACCTCCCATGACTACCATAGTGAAAGGTCACTTTCTGTATTTACTCTGTGCACGGTTGAGAGGCTACAGAGATGAGGAAGTCTTGGTCCTGTCCTCAAGGATGTTAGAGTCTAATGGAGGAGAATAACAGGTCAAGAGGCATTTATAATACAGTTGGTAAGTTCTCAGACAGAAGGAAACGCAAGTGCTGGAGGAACCCAGAGGAGGGGCAGATAACCCAGTTAGAGAAGCCTTTATAAATTAGTACGAAAACATACATTTGGATAGATGACTTCTGAGATATCCATGTCACATATTATTTTACAATATCTGTTTTTATAAGTTCCGTTTTGGTATCCACTCTAGTGTCAAAACCCTTAGCTAAATATTCAAGATGAGAAAGAGTTACAGAATTTTTTTTCTATTTCAAGTTATTCATGTACCCAGGCTCAGAGAGAAGGTTGAGGAGCTTTATTTGGCCTCTCCATTATGATACCCTAGAGCCAAGCTAACTGTCTTGGTATAAGATGAATAATAAATCAAGAAAATGGGGTTTAGTTTCTAGATGAGACAAAGGTACTTATCATTATGAGTATAAGCGCTTATTTTTCTCTCATAAATTGCTGCCATAGTAAGCATTCTAAGGTGTTCCTCATTTTTGTGGTTGTGAATCATGGATTCAATCACACTAATCAACAACCAAATATTTAATATATATTTTTTTAACAAAACTCATAATCCCATCTTCTTTTCTCTTACTGATTTATCTTCTTTGGGATGACTATTCTTTTTGGACAGTGAAATAAACAACAGTGAGGAGGATGGGAATTAGGCCACGTTCTAAGCTATGATAAACTTGGGATATGAAGATGAAAAGGTATCCAGGGATAGTTACACTGAAGACAGGATTGAGGTGGATATTCTTCCTCTCTGCCCTGAGCCAATAGGTCCAACTGAATTAATTCATCTGGCCAGCTATTTAAAAAATGCCATGTTCTGTAAAACGGATTCAAAGGAAAACTGTGTCACCTGAAAGCATGCCATAGATAAGAATATATTTTACACAGCAGACATTGACTCCAAAGAAGAGGAAAATCACAGTGATTTTTTTTATTGTTGTAAAAATATAGATAACACAACATTTTCCAATTCAACATTTTTCATGTGTGCAATTCAGTGACACCAATTACATCGATTAAGTTGTGCAACCATCACCAGTATTCATTGCCAAATTTTCCATCACCATAAACAAATACTCAATGCTTCCTAAGCAATTAATCCCCTTTCTCCCTTCTCTCTGGACCCTGGTAACCACTGATAACCTTTGACTCTATGTATTTACATATTCTGGATATTTCATTTAAGTGGAATCACACAATATTTATCCTTTTGTGACTGACTTATTTCACTTAGCATAATGTTTTTAAGGTTCATCCATGTTGTAGTGTGTATCAGGACTTTGTTTCTCTTAATGGCTGAGTAATATCCATTGTATGTATGTACCAACGTTTATCGATTCTTCTCTTGATGAACATTTCAGTTGTTTCCACCTTTTGGCTATTCTGAATAGTGCTGCAGTGAACACTGGCATACATGTGTCTGTTTGTGTCACTACTTTCAAGTCTCTTGGGTATATACTTAGGAGTAGAATTGCTGAGTCATATAGTAGCTCTACGTTCAACTTTCTGAGGAACTGCCAGAACCATAGTGATTTTTAATAATTAATAGTAAGAAGACTTCAAATCATCAATAAGCAGTGTAAAGAAGTAATTTTTCTCTTCTTGCCATCACGACCCACAAAACCGTGGATGTTCTGAAGTATAGAATCAATTCACTACACGTTTTTTGAAGGCCTGCTACATGCTATGTGCTGGGAACATAGTTGTCTTGGTCATCTAAGTGCTGCTAGAACAGAAATACCACAAGTGGATGGCTTTAACAAAGAGAACTTTATTTTCTCACAGTCTAGTAGGCTAGGAGGCCAAATTCAGGGTGTCAGCTCCAGAGGAAGGCTTTCTGTCAGCTCTGGAGGAAGGTCCTTGTCATCAATCTTGGTCTAGGAGATTATCCATGCAGTAACCTCAGGTCCAAAGGATGCACTCTGCTCCTGGTGCTGCTTGCTTGGTGGTATGAGGTCCCCCTGTCTCTCTGCTCACTTCTCTTTTTTTTTTTCTTTTTTCCTTTATATTTTATTGTACTTCAGGTAAAGGCTTACAGAACAAATAG
>NW_004444157.1:2028588-2037445 GCF_000243295.1 Trichechus manatus latirostris
TCCCAGGGATCCCACCGGTGCAGCTATGACTTCTGGGGAAGTTGCTCTCAGGTGTTGCAATACAGCCTGGCTAGAAGGCGTAGAGGTATACAACGCCTAGTATTCAGGGATCAGAAAGAGAAGGAAGATGTAGAGGGATGAGAAACTGAGCAATGAAGAAAGACAAACAGGGAAAATGAGGGAAAAGAAAACAAAACAAATTAAAAAAAAAACAACACAAGAAAGGCCCCCCAAAAAAGCAGAAAAAAAAAACAACGAAAAAAGAAATGTTCTCAGGGATCCCTCTGCACATCTTTGGAAGCTGAAGCGGAGTTCCTTGCCACGCCGCTCTGCCTGGCCAGAAAGGGCGCCCAACTCAAGAAAAGGAAAAGAAAACAAACAAACAATTCAAAACGAACAAACTAACAAAAGCCCTGGGATCCCACCAGCGCGGTAGCCCAGACCGGGAAGCAGTTCCACACTCGAATGGAGCTCCACAGCCCCTCAGGAAGAAGCAAAGATGGCGCATGGAGCCAGGCACTTGAGCAAAAGGAGGAGGAGGAGGCGAGAGGCAAGCAAGAAATAAAAAGAAGCAGAAAAAAAAGCAACACTAGCAGCCAACAAATGGCACTCAGAGAGCCAGCTAATGCAGGCTGGTGTTTCTAGACAAGAGACTGGGTCCGCAGGAAGCGGAGGGGGCCAAGTATGGGTGAAGAAGGGTAGAGAGTGGGAAAGCGTGTATCACAAATTGCCGGCGCTCTGCAGCCCCTCAGGAAGAAGCAAAGATGGTGCACAGAGCTAGGCACTCAAGCGAAAGGAGATGGCCAGAGGCAAGGAAGAAATCAAAAGAAGTGGAAAAAAGCAACACCAACAGCCAACAAATGGCACCCAGAGAGCCGCCCGCTTGGGTGTGTGGAATCCAAGCAGCAGGCACTTCCCGGTCAGGAGACCGTGGCCACGGGAAGCAGAGGAGGCGGAGACCGGTCGAAGAGGGGTGGGGGTGGGAAAGCGCACACCGCAAATTACCGGTTGTTTTGTCTCCCGCTGGACACTCCGTGAGGCTGCTTTCTTGTACCCCCGTTTGCTGTTCTCCGATAGGAGTCCAAGATGGCGGATCCGCACTGCGTTAGCTGGTAGGGGACCTCTGCATGAATCTCTCCTCGCTCTCCATTCTCTGTCAGTTTTCTCACTCCATTTGGTGCTTGGCTGAGTTCTTTATCTCTTCATTTGATGTTTTAGGGTTTCAGGATTGTTGTATTCTCTGTTCGGCTTAGTTTTTCAGATCTTTACTGTGGAGGGACAGTTTGGTGCTTCTGCCTAGAGCGCCGTTTTGCTGGAACTCCTCACTTCTCTTTTTATATCTCAAAAGAGATTGGCTTAAGATACTGTCTAATCTTGTATATCTGATCAGTATAACTGCCACTAATCCATCTCATTACATCATAGTGATAGGATTTACAACACATAGGGAAATCACATCAGATAACAAAATGATAGGATATCATACAATATTGGGAATCATGACCTAACAAGTTGACAGATTTTTGGGGGGGACACAATTCAATCCATGACAACAGTGATAAATAAGACATAACTTTTGTGCTCATGAAGCTTCCAGTCTGGCAAGGAAGACACATATTACAGAAGTAGTTACAGGTAGATGACTACTATGAAAGAAAAGTCTATGAGGCTGTGGGAGTATAACTGGGGACCTAATCTAGCCTTGAGTAGCCCTGGTGGTGCAAAGGTTAATTGCTCTGCTGTTAACTGAAAGGTTGGTGGTTTAAACCCAACCGGCAGCTCTATGGGAGAAAGATCTTGAAATCTGTTCCTGTTAAGATTATAGCCTGGAAAACCCTGTAGGGCAGTTCTCCTCTGTCACATAGGGTTACTATGAGTTTAAAATCTACTCAAAGGTACTCAACAACAATAATCTAGCCTTGGAGCAGGTACTCAGAAGCTCATCTACCCTGTGGCTGGGAGATAGGAGGAAAAGGTGAGAGATTAGCCAGCCTCTACTCTTTGTCTCTAATTCTCATTATAGCTGAAAATGACTCAAAGTCGTTGGTTCATTTTCTCCAGGGGCCATGGGGAGGGGACAGTCCCTAGCTGGTTCACATGCTTTCTATGTAGGTATTTCCTCTCTAAGCTGATGTACTTGCTTCTCTTTATATTCCTCCCAAGATAATGGGAAAATGATTTCTGCTTACTGTCCAACTTCCCTTGCTTTGATTCTCTGTGGCTTCCTAGAAGGGTTAACCTTCACTCAGGAGGTAACCCTTTTAGATGAGTTCTCCACAAATTCTGTGGCATGATGGGCTCCGTTGGTTTTCATTACCAGGCTCAGCACAATGTCTTTACCCTTCTTCCATATGATTTCAAAAACTTCTATCCCAGTTGGAAATGTAAGGAATTAAATTTGATTTCAGTCATTTCTGTACTTCATTCACTGAGAATCCTCTGTGCCAAGCAGTGCATTGTCAGTAGGATTTAGTTTTGTCTATTAGTTAAAAAAGGTATTTCCCAACAAGTCTGTCAGTTTGTTGTACTGTTGGCTTGCATGTTGCTGGAAGCTATGCCACCGATATTTCAAATACCAGCAGGGCCATCCATGGAGGACAGGTTTCAGCAGAGTTTGTAGAATAAGACAGACTACAATAACTTCTTCATTGCAAATATCTTTTTTCAACAACATAAATGGCAACTATACACGTGGACCTCACCAGATGGAGAATACACAGGAATCAGATCAGCTACATCTGTGGAAAGAGACAACGGAGAAGCTCCATATTGTCAGTTAGAACAAGGCCGGGGACTGACTGCAGAACAGACCATCAATTGCTCTTATGCAAGTTCCAGTCGGAGCCGAAGAAAATTAGGGCAAGTCCATAAGAGCCAAAATATGACCTTGAGTATATCCCACCTGAATTTAGAGACCATCTCAAGAATAGATTTGACCCATTGAATACTAATGACCGAAGACCAAATGAGTTGTAGAATCATATCAAGGACATCATACATGTAGAAACCAAAAGTCATTAAAAAGACAGGAAAGAAAGAAAAGACCAAAATGGATACTAAAAGAGACTCTGAAACTTGTTCTTGCATGTAAAGTAGCTAAGGCGAATGGAAGAAATAATGAAGTAAAAAAGTTGAGCAGAAGATTTCAAAGGGTGGCTTGAGAAGACAAAATAAAGTATTATAATGACATGTGCAAAGACCTGGAGATAGAAAACCAAAAGGGAAGAACACACTTGTCATTTCTCAAGCTGAAAGAACTGAAGAAAAAATACAAGCCTCAAGTTGCAATAGTGAAGGATTCTGTGGGGAAAATTTTGAACAATGCAGGAAGCATCAAAAGAAGATGGAAGGAATACACAGAGTCACTGTATCAAAAAAAAATTGGTCAGCATTCAGCCATTTAAAGAGGTAGCATATGATCAAGAACCCCTGGTACTGAAGGAAGAAGTCTCAGCTGCACTAAAGGCATTGGTGAAAAACAAGACTCCAGGAATTGACGGAATACTAATTGAGATGTTTCAACAAGTGGATGCAGCACTGGAGGTACTCACTAGTCTATGTCAAGAAATTTGGAAGACAGCTACCTGACCAACCAGCTAGAAGAGATCCATATTTTTGCCCATTCCAAAGAAAGGTGATCCAACCGAACGCAGAAATTACCGAACAATATCATTAATATCACACAGAAGTAAAATTTTGCTGAAAATCATTCAAAAGCAGTTGCAGCAGTACCTTGACAGGGAACTGCCAGAAGTTCAAGCCAGATTCAGAAGAGGACGTGGGACCAGGGATATGATTGCTGATGTCGGACGGATCTTGGCTAAAAGCAGAGAATACCAGAAAGATGTTTACCTGTGTTTTATTGACTTTGCAAAGGCATTCGACTTTGTGGATCATAACAAATTATGGATAACATTATAAAAATGGGAATTCCAGAACTCTTAATTGTGCTCATGTGGAACCTCTACATAGACCAAGAGGAAATCGTTCAAACAGAACAAAGGGGATACTGCGTGGTTTAAAGTCAGGAAAGTGTGCAACAGGGTTGTATCCTTTTACTATACTTACTCAGTCTGTAAGCTGAGCAAATAAGCTGAGAAACTGGACTATATGAAGAAGATCACAGCATCGGATTTGAGGAAGACTCGTTAAAAACCTGTGATATGCAGATGACACAACCTTGCTTGTTGAAAGTGAAGGGGACTTGAAACACTTACTGATGAAGTTCAAAGACGATAGCCTTCAGTATAGATTGCACTTCTATATAAAGAGAACAAAAATCTTCACAGCTGGACCAATAAGCAACATCATGATAAATGGAGAAAAGACTGAAGTTGTCAAGGATTTCATTTTACTTGGATCCACAATCAACGCCCATGGAAGCAGTAGTCAAGAAATCAAATGACACATTGCGTTCAACAAATCTGCTGCAAAGGACTCTTTAAAGTGTTAAAAAGCAAAGATGTCACTTTAAGGACTAATGTGCGCCTGATCCAAGCCATGGTATTTTCAGTTGCCTCATATGCCTGTGAAAGCTGGACAGTGAATAAAGAAGACCGAAGAAAAATTATTGCCTTTGGATTATGATGTTGGCATAGAATATTGATTATACCATGAACTGCAAGAAGACCGAACAAATCTGTCTTGAAAGAAGGACAGCCAGAATGTTCCTTAGAAGTAAGGATGGTGAGACTTCATCTCAAGTACTTTGACCATGTTATCGGAAGGCACCAGCCAGTGGAGAAGGACATTATGCTTAGTAAATTAGAGGGTCAGCGAAAAAGAGGAAGACCCTAAACAAGATGGATTGACACAGTGACTGCAACAGTGGGCTCAAAAATAGCAAGGGTTGTGAGGATGGCGCAGGACCGAGCAGTGTTTCGTTCTATTGTACACAGTGTCGCTATGAGTTGGAACTCACTCTGTGGTTCCTAACAACAACAATAACACTAGCTAAAAACCACCAGAGAGCAGGAAAGTAATTTGGGAAAAAAAAAAAAAAAAGAGTGACCCTTAAATCTAACCGTATTTGTCCTGGAAGTTACCCAAAATGATGCAAAGATGCTTTCTGGGGTGAAAGGAAGTGTATAACAAGGAGATGGGTATCAGTACTTTTCTCTTTGCCCCATAAGTATGCTGTAGAAAGCCTGTTAAGTTGTCTTTCAGAATACATTTGAACGATTGCCACAATTTAAAAGAGGCCTGAGGGCCCAAGTAAAAGGCACAGAGGAGAGAGTGCTCGTTTCCTCATTTCCAGCTCTGGCTAACTTGGCATAGTAAAGTCATTCCTGGAATATGCTGAATTGAGGAGGAAGCTCAAGGTTCTAGTAGTCCTGGCAGTGCTACTGACTACCAGTCACCCGGGCAACTCACTTCCCCTCTATGGGCCTCAGTTTCATCATGTGTAAAAATGAGAGAGTTCAACTGTAACTCCACGGCTTTCTTCACAGCCATAGGCGTTCCATGGATGCACCCTTAGGAGGACTTCTGGTGGCCAAGGTTTGCCACCCTCCCACTCCCCCTTGTTTGCAACAAGAGCAACTCTGTTTTTATTTGCTTTTGTGTTTTCATCTCCACATAAGATTTCATTTGACCAAAGAGGTCTATATCTTAGGGAAAAAAAAAATCCATTGCACTAGATGATTTGTAAGAACTTCAATTCTCTTGAATGCTTCAGATTCCTGTTCTGAGGGACCCTCATGCTGCTGGATAATTCAGAAAGCCAGCTGATGTGGGAGGTTGTGATTTGACCAGAACTTTCTTAAAAATCCCTGAAGCTCTTCCTTTCCTCTTGTTGCATGTATATTTTAGGTTGCTGAGTTAAGATGTGAAAGTAGTGCAGAGTGGAATGCTTCCGTGTGTACGCAGAGGAATTTTCTTTGAATGAAGTGAGTAGAGCTAACAGTCCAAGCCTGGAAAGGTATATATTAAGGAGTTGAGGTTGGGAGCAGGGTATCAATCACTAGTGCCCTGAAGTTCTGCTATAAGTTAGGTAGGGCCTTAAGTCAGGAATTGCTTTTGAGTGCAAAGTCCCTGGGAGGTAGGGAAGAACAAGCCTTGGGATGCTTTGAATTTGTAGGGGAATTGCCCTTTGTTGTTGGATAGAACCAAGTGGACAGAGAGACCAGCTCTGAGGAACCATCAAGACAGGATGGCATCTGGGGACCATCGGAGTAGGAGGTGAGCTGGGATATGGAGGGAGGAAATCAGACACTGCTTCTATGAACCCATCACACCTAGTCAGACTACAGTCATCTTAAGAGGCTTCTAGGGGCTTAAAGACCTGGGAAACACCCCACTGCTTTTATTTGGGATTCTTACAGTCAGAAACATGAATGTTGAGAACTTGGATTTACACTGTTTTTATTTTTGTAATTATTTCATTTAGTTTCCCCTTCATTTTGGTACAGTTCCTTTTGAAGATGTTGGCATGATTAAGTTGTGCTCCAAAGGAAGTAGAATTCTTTCTTTAGGAATGTTCTTGGCAGGGTTGACCTCATGGGTATATGACCGGTGCAGTTGCTTGGTTTAATGCTTTGTTGTTACTGTCTTGAAATTCTTAGTAACTTTTGAGCTAGGGGCCCCACAAATTATGTAGCCAGTCCTGGTCCTTGGTATTGATTTCATCCTAACTTCACTAGGTAATAGGGTCCACGGGTGGTGGTAGGAAGGAAAACAGACAGAAAGGGAGTAATCTGATTTGTTCTAGGCCCCAGACATCCATAGTTTGTCAGCAAGCATGACCACCAGGTTGGACTGCCTGGAAATTGAGATGGCCCTGGTTCTTGAAATTGGGGAGCAAGGTATAAAGCTCCCTGAGGCCTAAATATAGCCATTTCTGGGTTGCTGCTTAGGTAATTTATGTTTGTCATATGTGAATTATTTTTAAGGTGGCATTATGTGAACTCTTTTGTAAACCTGGCCACAGAGGCAGGGCAGATAGAATGCTGGATTAGGAGGATTTATTGCTGCCACCAGATAAGAAAAGAGAACCCTGCTAGCTGCTTCCTTCCTACCTCTCTGGAATGCTGTATACAGTACAGGTGTGTAAGTGAATGCTGGCACATGCCTTGGACTCCCCGTTAGGAGAAGTGTTGAGACATGATCCATATTATTTATTGTTACTGTTTATAGCATTCTCCTCAGGCCCTCAGTTAAGGCTACAGTGCTGTGGGCATCAGAGAGAAGAAATCTGTGTCAGGTTTGGCAACCTGGAGGTAAGCTCCAAGCCAGAAAGCTTGGCAGATTAAAAGCCCATTTCGCCTGGAGATAATAGCACCAATGGAGTTGTTGGTTAGGATATTGTTAGTCAAAGCTGAAGAGTGAGTAAGCTGACCTAAGTGGGAATGTGTTGGATGTACTAATCTTCAGGTGCAGGTGGTTACTGATCCACCATCACTAGGGTACATACTTCGAAGGGTTTCTGCATGAGAAACAATGGGGATCCTTTAGCAATAGAGATATGCTGGGTGTATGTGTATGGGGCAGTTGGTGGCTGTGGGAAGTTGTAAGACAAATTTATTTGCTAGTCAATAGCAAGGGTGCCTCTTCTGACCTGATGGAGAATCATCTCTCTTTTCTTGGTCTATTCAAAAAAACAAAATAAAACAAATGAACAAAAAAGCAAAGCAAGCATGTACGCTCTAATTGCTTTTGTGCGAAGGAAAGAGTTTTAAGAAGACTAGTGAAGGCTTTTTGTGTTAGCCTTTGTTATTTACAACTTCCATTGTCCTGTCTAGAAATCAATTATCATGTATCTTATTTCTAAGCTGTTATTCTGTTATTTACATTTACTACAAGCAGAGTTGGTGTGTGAATCTTCCACCAGCAAGTACTCTTGGGTGCTCAGGGATTACAATGGTCCCTTGGAGCTTCTGAAATCAATCTTCTGAAATGGGGCCACCCAGTTTGCAGCTTCTCCCTCTTACAGTCATTTAGAGTTACTGATTTGCGCTGAAAGAAATGAAAGTTGGAGCACATTTATTTGAATAGACTTTTTTAAAAAAAGGAATGCCAGGAAGTTCAGCCCCTTTGTCAAATATAATGTGGGCTTGTATGACTTAGTGCCTCATTCTCCTCCCTCCTCCACTTTTTTTTTTTGTTGTAGTTTAAGTGAAAGTTTACATTTCAGGTTAGTTTCGCATACAAAAATTTATACATACATTGTTATGTGACCCTAATTTCTCTCCCCATACTGTGACAGCACACTCCTCCATTCCACTCCTGATTCCCTATGTCTATTCAACCAGCTCCTAACCCTCTCTGCCTTCCCATCTCACCTCTGGACAGAAGCTGCCAGTTTAGTCTCATGTGTCTACTTGAGCTAAGAGGCACACTCCTCATGAGTATCACTTTATGTCCCACAGTCCAGTCTAATCTTTGTCTGAAGAGCTGGCCTCGGGAATTGTTTTAGTTCTGGGTTGACAGAGAGTCTGGGGGCCATGCTTTCTGGAGTGCCTCCAGTCTCAGTCAGACCATTAAGTCTGGTCTTTTTAGTAGAATTTGAGTTCTGCACCCCAACTTTCTCCTGCTCCATCAGGGACTCTCTGTTGTGTTCCCTGTCAGGATGGTCATTGGTGGTAGCCGGCCACCATCTAGTTCTTCTGGTCTCCAGCTGATGAAATCTCTGGTTTGTGTGGCCCTTTCTGTGTCTTGACTAATACTTTCCTTGTGTCTTTGGTGTTCTTCATTCTCCTTTACTCCAGGTGGTTGGGATCAATTGATGCATCTAAGACGGCCGCTTGCTAGCTTTTAAGACCCCAGATGCCACTCACCAAAGTAGGATGCAGAACATTTTCTTAATAAACTGTTATGCCAGTTGACCTAGATGTCCCCTGAAAGCATGGTCCCCAGACCC
>NW_004444157.1:2038490-2040746 GCF_000243295.1 Trichechus manatus latirostris
GTGGAAAGGAGGAGTGTGCTGTCACAGTATGAGGAGAACAATTAGGGTCACATAACAATGTATGTATAAATTTTTGTATGGAAGACTAACTTGAAATGTAAACTTCACTTAAACTACAACAGTAAAAATAAATAAATAAACAGAATCTCAGTACTACCTAAGCAATGACTTTCCCTTTCCCCCTCCCTCCCACCCCAGTAATCACTAATAAACTTTGGACTCTATACACTTGTCTGTTCTAGATAATTCATGTAAGTGGCATCAAACAATATTTCTGCTTTTATGACTGACGTTTCACTCAGCATACTGTTTTGAAGATTCATCCATGTTGTAGCATGCATCAGGACTTCATTTCTCTTTATGGCTGAGTAGTATTCCATTGTATGTGTATACTGCATTTTGTTTATCCATTCATCTGTTGATAGACATTTCAGTTGTTTCTACCTCTTGGCTATTGTGAATAGTGCTACAGTGAACACTGATGTACAAATTTCTGTTCGTGTTCCTATTTTCACTTCTTTTGGGCATATACCTAGAAGTAGAATTACTGAATTATTATATAGTAATTCTATGCTTAACTTTTTGGGGAATCGCCAGACTGATTTCCACAGCAGAGTGCCTCATTCTTTAGGTTTTCTCTAGCATTGAGGGTATCAACTGGGGATCATGCTCCACCCACGAGTATACACATCAATGGGTCCCACTCTTCTGCTGTAAGACTGCATTCTCTCTGGTTTGCTAAAATGTTGGGGAGTCCCATATCATGCCTTTCATTTGCTTCCATTGCTCTCCTTGACCAGAATGACTTCTTCTGTCCTCTCTCCCTGCCCAAACCCATTCTTCAGAACTCCTTTATGTGCCACTATCTCCAAGAAGCTTTCTATAAGTACTTCATCCCAAACCCATCATCCTATTCTTCAAACTCGTACGGTACTTAAACTCTGTACCATAGTATTTTATACTTAATTATCCTGTACCTTGACTTTCCTTTTCTTGTTATCATTTCAGATCTCCTTAGCCATATAGCTCCTACAGGGAATATGCTTTTTTTTTTCTTCTTATGCTACATAGCATCTGTACCATTTAATAAATCCATGATTGATTATTAAGCCAGTGGAAGGGTTAAATCCCTGATGGCCTCATTAAGCATGCAGATATTATCTGAGATGAGCAGCCATCTACACCTTCACACAAATTAGCTTATTAAGTTAACCCTGTCGTACAAAGCTAGGTGTCCTGGTGGCACAATGGTTAAGCCCTCAGCTGCTAACTGAAATGTCTGCAGTTCAAACCCACTAGCCACCCTGAGGGAGAAAGACCTGGTGATCTGCTCCCATAAAGGTTACAGCCTAGGAAACCCTATGGGGCAGTTCTACTCTGTCGTATAGGGTCACTATGAGTTGGAATCAACTCAACAGCATGCAACAACATGATACAAGGTAGGGGTATTTTATTAGAGGGAAAGGGGGAGAGCAAAGTTACCTAAGGTGTTGCTTAGAATAATCATAGAAAATATTATTATTCCTGTTTTAAAGATGAGGAAACTGATGGGTAGAGAAGTTAACTGAATCACCCAGGATTATACATCTAGTAAGTGACAAAACCCAAATTTGTACCCAAATCCTCTGATTAAATGCTACGCTCTTCCCCACTGTGAAACATGGTATCCTGGCAAGTAGGGGGTGGCGTGTGCTTCACTTTTTCTGTGTCTCTCTTAAAACATAGCACCAAGAAGAGTGTGTGTATATGTAGAGGGAGAAGAGGGAAGAACAAATATATATATATATGTATACACACGTATATATACATATGTATATTATCCACTCCTTAGAAATTTGAGGGCTGACTAATTTCAATATAAGAATCAAAACTGTAATGCTAATCTCTCCATCTTTCCTCTCATTCTTCTAAAACCCCTCTTCTCCCCTCCCCCCACCTCACTCCTCCTCTTCACATTCCACCTCCCCCCTTCTATCCCCAAGTATCTCATTACAGTTTTGCAATGAAAATTACAGACTACATAGTACTATATTCATAGCTGAAATTTACATCGATTTTACCGAATCAAGCTCTGAATGCCACTTTGTGTTGCATCCCCATAGCAACACCAAAGAGCAGAATGGGAGAAAGGGCGGGGGGGTGGGGGGGAAGAAAGCTCAGCATCCACAGCTCCTGGATCTTGTGCATCTATGAATTTGCTCTTTCTTGAAAAGTTGCCTTGCCTTTTTTTTTTAACTTTGTTTTTTTTTTTTTTTT
>NW_004444157.1:2047731-2109880 GCF_000243295.1 Trichechus manatus latirostris
CCGTTCTCTGTCAGTTTTCTCACTCCATTTGGTGCTTGGCTGAGCTCTTTATCTCTTCATTTGATGTTTTAGGGTTTCAGGATTGTTTTCTCTGTTTGGCTTAGTTTTTTGGATCTTTGCTGTGGAGGGACGGTGTGGTGCTTCTGCCTAGAGTGCCATTTTGCTGGAAGTCTCCTCTAACTTTGTTTTTGAAAAGATGACATGAATTAAAATGATGCCACTTCATATTTTGATTGCTTTGCATTTGAAAAATGCTTGGAAGGGCGTTTCTCTACAGTAACGGAAAATAATGATCTTTGGGTGAGAGGCAGAGGAGAGGGTGTGAAAAAGTTTATAAAAGCATTCCAAGAACTCTATTCTCTCAACATACTATAGTAAGAATCAGAACAATCTTGGGGCCAATCAGTGGCCCTCCACTGACCTACCGGCAGGCTCAGTGTCACTGATGCTTTGAAGAAAGAGGAAAAGCAGCCAGGGGTCAAACATTGCTGCCTTGGAGTTAGAGCACATTTGGGGCATTCCAGCTGATCTTCTGGATCCTGAGCCCTTGCCTGCTTTTTTATGTCTTACCTGACCAGAGGTCTGAATTCACCCTTCAGCTTTGTCTGAGTTGAGTTGCTGGATCCCTTCGTCTCCTCCCTGTGAAATGATGTCAGTTTTGCTGCCAGCCATGTCCT
The DNA here is from genome assembly GCF_000243295.1 of Trichechus manatus latirostris. Taxonomy (NCBI): domain Eukaryota; kingdom Metazoa; phylum Chordata; class Mammalia; order Sirenia; family Trichechidae; genus Trichechus; species Trichechus manatus. The sequence continues at coordinate 2,048,409 of NW_004444157.1, forward strand.
GATGCTAGAGGGTGGTACTGTTAGCATGACTTGGGTCTCTTTAACATGGTCAATATTTTTCAAGGCTCCTCCCAGTCTCAGCTCAATTGTCATCTCATTTGAGAGTTCTTCTCTGACTAATCTATATAAAGGAGCTCCCCTTACCCATCGACGCCATCCCTCCAGGAACTCTCTATCCCATTACTTTGCTTTATTTTTCCATAGAACACATTAGTAACTGAAATTACCTAGTGTATTCATTTGTTTATTGTTTGATCTCCCCACAGGAATGTAAACTACTTAAGAGTAGAGGCCTTGTCTGCCTTATATTCAGCACTTTATCTCCAGCTCCCAGAACAGTGTCTTGGCCAGAGTAGGTGCTCAAGAAATATTTGCTGAATGAATGATTGAATGAATGAAGCTAGTGTTTATTGAACACCGTGTGCTTCCCACGTGACTAGATACTTAGAATGGAATGGCAGGAGAAAATGAAAGAGGTAGCTTGGTAGTTTCTAAAGAGCCACAGCTGACACCAGAGTATCTTTAAAATACAAAACAAAATATATTATTATCAATGGAGTGGAAAAGGCACTAAGTGCTATAGGGGGAGACCTCCATGGGCTTGAAGAAGTGAGAAAGGCTTCATGGGGGAGGGAGACTTCAGTTTAGATCTGAGGAGTAGGCAGAAAAGAGTTGTGTTTGGTCAAACTTACAATGTCAAGAACTGTGTTGTGGGTGTGTGCATGTGCACACACACATACAGTGTATTTACATTATTACTCTTTTCCTCTTTTACTTCAGTATTCTTTACCTTTAAACTAGGTTGCAGTCAAAAGAGCAGTAGACTCAGAAAGAGAAGACTTAATTTTGAATCATAGCTTTGGAGGCTTTTGCGTATATAACTTTTTGGAAGGTAAGTTTACTGGCCTGTAAATCATTCGGATTAATATAATCACATACGGGAAAGGGCTTAGCACAGGATCTGGAACATAATAGCATGCAAAAGATAGTTGACTATTGAAAGAATTTCAGTGACCAAAATTACCACAACGTAAGTTTCCATAAAAGAAAGGAGATACACTCTTACGGAAAGAATAGCATAAGGATAGCCAAAGGGGCAGAAGGCCAAAGGGAAAAAAACATTTTAAAAGATGAGGCATCGCATGTTAGTTAGGGAATGGTCTTGGCTTTCCAGTCTGGCAAGACATTTTCTTTGTGCAGTTCTTAAGCTTCATGCTGGAGGAAAATATGGAGAGTAGGATGAGTTGGTGATTCCGATTGCAAATTATCTACCTTTGAAAAACTTCTTAGAGGCCAGACCAATAGATGGAGCTGTTATTTTTCAGAAAATTGTGTTTAATTCCAGAGACGGTATAGGTGGTAAATAATGGCTGGCAAAATTCCCAATAGAAAAATATAAATATGGTTCCTTTTCTGATTGCCAATGATTCAGGAAGAAATTTCATTTTCTAGAGTGGTTTATCAGATTAGATTACCCCTAAAGGAAAAGTATCCCAAAGTGGAGCTCCAGTGAAAGGAAAGCAGCAATTATCTCTTTGCCGGTCACAGTGTCAGTGTTTGCTTAGAAGAGACGATGCATAGCCTCTGGCATTCTGTGGCTTCACTTTTTTTCTGTCCGTTATACCCCACAGCCCTGGTGGTGCAATGGTTAAGAGCTTGGCTACTAACCAAAAAGTCTGAAGTTTGAATCCACCAGCCACTCCTTGGAAACTCTATGGGGCAGTTCTACTCAGCCCTATAGGGTCGGAATTGATTTGTCAGCAATGAGTTTTGTTTTGTTTGGTTTTGTTTTATACTCCACAAGAGGATAATGCTAATGATGGCTTTGGAGACTGGCGAGAGCTGCTTTTGGCAGGGCCTGGATGTTTTTGTTTTTCTTCATCCTATCACTTAGAGTCCTCTGTGTGCATGACCTTAGACATTACACTGCACCTGTGGCGCCAAATACCAAAGCGTACCTCTTTTAATACTTTCTTTTTTTTGTTATGGTATTAGTTGAGCTGAAGAAGCAGTAGAGAGAATTGATTAAGAGAATGGGTAGTAAAGAGCATAGCCTTGGAATGAGACTACCTGGGTTTAAACTCTTGTTGTGCCACATGCTAGGTGTGAAACCTCGGGCGTGTCACATAAGTTCTTTGTGCTTCCGTTTCCTCATCTGTAAAACGGGGAATTTTACCTAATAGGAGGGAGTCCCTGAATGGTGTACATGTTTAATGAGCTTGGCTGCTAACCAAAGGGTTGGAGGTTCGAGTCTACCCAGGGCAGGGGCACCTCAGAAGAAAGGCCTGGCGATCTCCTTCCAAAAAATCAGCCATTGAAAACCCTGTGGAGCACAGTTCTACTTGACACACATGAGGTCACCATGAGTCAGAATCAACTCAATAGCAACTGGTTACCTTATAGGACTGTTTTCAGCATTAAGTGAAATAATGCACATAGAAAGAACACTTAGCACAGTGCCTGGCACATAAGTATGCTCAGCTTTTGCTGTTGTTATTTTTAAATGAAAAAAGTTTCTACATTTCTCTGACACGTTCATCACCAAAATTTTGAGTGTCATAGATTTCCAACCAATGCTGATGTTCGAAGCTTTAGGCACTTCCCTTAGGCTGTGTTGGAGAGTAGATACCACTGGTCTCCTGGAGAGTTTACCAGCAGAAATGCCAGACTTTGAGAGCTTGGTGTGTGCTTTGTTTCTTGTTGCTTCCTGCCTCTGTGGCCATCATAAGCAACAGCAGCTCAGAATCTGTTGTAGGACTTCATGGACCAAAATGTTTCCTAGGTACCCTGCAAAGCTGGAGGGTATGGTTTGGCTAGCTTCAGGTATGTTTCCAGGCACCTTGCTTCTTCCTTACTCACTGCTGGACAACAGAGCTCTAAAAAAGTTGGCACCTTTAAGTCAGTCTCCTAATGTAGGCCCAGAAAGATTTTAAAGGTAAGCAAATGCACTTTGGAAGCTAACAGCCAAGATTTCTGCTATGTGCACCTAAAGATAAAGACCATCAATATGATGAGGCTAAGGAGACCTCTTCATGGTGACTAAGGTATTTTAGGCATTTTCTTGAGGTTTATTGACTTCTTTTTTATAAGAAGCAATGGAAAGTGTTAAGGAAAAGCACTGGCAAGAGGAAGAATCATTTGCCTCAAGTGTAGAGAGTAGGAAACTCTAAATCAGCGGCTGCTACTAATGATAACCACCACCAGGACCATTTAGTGCACAGCCTACTCCCTGCCAGGTACCGTGCTAAATGCTTAACATTCATTTACCTGGAAGACTTGAGAAGGGCTCTTTAGGGCTGAAGCTGAGAGAACTTCATTTTTGCTATAAGCCATCATCAAGACCCCAGTTTAGGGACATGGGAAGGTGCTGTTTTAAAGACCTTAATTGTGTTTTTTTTTTTTTTATTGCTTTGCTCTACAATCCTGGGGTGACTCTACAATCTCCCACATTCAGCTTCATAATTCATTCTCCTTCACTGAGCCTCTGCTTCCCCTATGTGGACAAAGAGGCTGATACTATATGCTCTATGTATATAACAGGGTGTTAGATGGCTGTTATCTTATTTTTTCCTGCCTGGTAAAAAGTTTATACAGATACTAGGTATTACAGTAAAACCTGCAAAAGCCAGAACCTGTGTAAGGCAGAAACCTGTCAGAGAAAGAAAACTCAACTATTTTCCACTAATAGAGAGTGATATCAAAGTGGTAAGACTGTACGCTGTCAAAGGCAGAAAACTTAGGAGACCCGGAAAAACAAGGCAGTCCCGTCAAGTTCCGGCTCTCACTGGTTTCTCTGTATTTTCGTCATTGTTAATAGTCATCATTGTCACTACTTACTTGGATTTCTTCACCTATGAGAGATAGTAACCAGTTCTTCTGATTACATGTGGCTGCGTGCCAGCATGAAAGTACCCATGATCTTTGGGGTCTTGGTGACAAAGTATTGAATATTGTGCTGAATCTGGTAGTAGTATGTTAATGGGAGCCATCGTATTTCAAAAATGAGATCTGGTGGCACAGTAGTTAAGAGCTCGGCTGCTAACCAAAAGGTCGGCAATTCAAATCCACCAGCTGCTCCTTGGACACCCTATGGGACAGTTCTACTCTGTCTTATAGGGTCGCTATTAGTCAGAATCGACTCGACGGCAGCAGGTTTGGTTTTGGTTGTTATGATAGAGTTTTTTCTAGGTTTTAGTAAGTGTAAGTTGGGCTTTATTAAAAAGAAGTCATAAAAACATAGCTTCTTCACATTATTTTGATTATGAAAAATATGTGAATAGTCTTAAGGCTGTAGTTTGCTCTTCCAACCAGGAGGTTTCACCATGAATCTAATTGTTCATATGTAATCTTATCTCACACAGTAATGTTATTTGCATAACAAGAAGTCATCTTCTTCAGGAATGCTGAGCATGCCCTGCACTCATCAGTATGGCTTTATGGAAAACATTCTGACATCTAGGTGTTTCTCATGGACATTAATGGGGTTAATGTCCTCACTTGCCATCCCGAATTAGAAATCACCCCTGGATCTTGTTGTGCCCTTAGGGCTAATAAATAGATTCCATGCCCCTGGACCCAAATAATGTATCAGCAGTGCCCTTTACCTTCCTAGGACCAGTATGTATACATCCTGAAATAGATGACAATTTTAAGTTCGGAGTCTAAAATGGGGCAGAATAAAAACAAAATGCTTCCTTTTTTTTTTTTAACTCTTCTGTTTCCTCCACTTCCATTCTAATATTTCTGACACCAAGTTTTTCTCAATCTTGCTTTAATAGGTTCTTTGGATAGGATTAAAATCAAAACAAAACCAGAGTATCTTCACAAATAAGAAAAACAAGGTATTTTTCAAGTATATGGGATTCATTTCCACATTTACTGTAATTTAATGATGGGATGGATGAATGACACACACACATATAATTATACATTCAGACACTCTTTTATGAATCTGTATTAGGTTCACATGGACTTTTGATGATTTATGAAATTTGATGGTTAGCGCATGTTACTCAGCATTCACTGATCAACCTAGGATGTGTTTAAAATTGCTCAGTAACTGCTTTTCTGAACTAATGTCCGTTTATATTCATTCATTTCAACTAATTCCTAAACAAAAGCTTCAGAGAACAAAAATCTCCCGTGGCTTTGCCCAAGAAATATGTGTAATGGATGACTTGTCATTTTATATTACCTGCCTTTATCATGGTACTACATTTTTCCAGGGATTCATTTCTTATGTATCCAAGAAAAAGAAGAAATAACTCTCTACACATATCTATCTCTACCTGAATCAACATCAAACACATACAGATACAATTTATGAATATTAATTAGCTTTGGAAATAATGGCAGACTAGATGTCTTGGACATCTTCATGAAATACTTGAAATACAGGAAATACTTGAAAACGTATAACAAATATTCCTCTTAAATGCTTGGCTGCTTTTATAAGAAATTCAGAGAAAACTGCCAGGACCCAAAACAAAAAGGGATCTGGAAACTACAATAATGAGTTAACAGTGAAGTTGCAAGCTGCCCTGGGAATATTTTCCCATCTTGGAACAACACAAGCTGATTCCAGAATGGATATGGATGGACAAAGGACCCAGAATATCTGAGAAAATTTTTAAGAATGGAGGGTAGGAGGAACATGGCTTACTCAATATCAGACTTATCAATAAAGCAGTAGTAATTAAGATAGCTCACTTTTATGACAACTATGCCAATAGAATAAAGATCCTAGGAAAAAATCCTTTCCATATAGGAAAATTTCATATGAGAGAGAGTTGGCATTGAAAATTAGCAGGGAAAAGATAGCTGTTCAATAAATGGTGCTTGGTCCACTGGTTTTTAACATTTAAAAGGAGGGATCTCTACTTCATATCATGGAGGTAGATTGACACAATGTACTCAAACATACCAGTGATCATAAAGATGGTGCAGAACTGGGCAGTGTTTTGTTCTATTATACAGGGAATCACCACGAGCTGAAACCAACTCAAGGGTAGGTAACAACAACAAACTCAACTGTTTCATACCATACACAAATATAAATTCCAAACATTTTACAGGCCTAAATGTAAAAAGAAAACATTCAAAATGTTTAGAACAAGACAAAAAAGAGTTAAATTTATGACCTCAGAGTAAGAAAGAATTCTTTTTAAAATTAAAAAATAAAACATAAAGGAAAATATTAATATATTTATACTATACTGGAATTAAAATCTTCCCGACCATCAAAAGGTACAATTAAAAAAAAATGAAGAGATAAGCCACAGACTGGGAGAAGGTGTTTGCAAGGCATAAAATCAACTAATAATTAGTATCCAGCATAAAATATAAAGAATTCCTACTAATCAACAAGAAAAAACAATCCAAGAGAAAATTAGGAAAAAAAAAAGTTATGAACAGGCAGTTCACAAGAAGCAGAAACTGAATGGCCAATAAACATACAAAAAAATACTTAAATTCACTTCTAATCAGAGATATGTAAATTATATCTAAAATTATATGTAATTTCTTCACAAGCTTAGTAGAAATTTAAAGTCTGTCGGTGAAAGTATGCAGGAATGGGAACTCTTATACACTACTGGTGGGAGTTTAAATTGGTTCAAGTACTCTGAGGGGGAATATGTCAATAGCTGTCACATAGGGTCACTGTGAGTTGGAATTGACTCCATGGTAAAACAACGACATGTGAATAGCTAATAAAATTGAAGATAGGCATAGCCTACAAATCAGTAATCCCATTCCTAGGTATGGTCCCTAAAGAAACTTTTGTACATTTGCATCAGGAGATGTGTAAGATAAGTACAAGAATTTCTTGTTTGTAATAAAAAAAATGTACACAAGACACCTATCAATGATAGGAGAGTGGATAAATAACTTGTAGTATAGCTATAAAATAAAACAGCAGTGAAAATAAATGAACTAGAGCTATATATCAACATAATATTGATAGAACAATGAACAATGAAACAAGTTACCAAATTAAATGTACAGTATAGTTCCATTTCTGTAAATTATGCCTTACATTTTTTTCTTCTTAATTTTTTTTTTTTGATGGCATGTGTTTTCAGTGTTGGGATGTATGCTTACTAATTGAGTGTGTTTACATTTTGGGTTGGCAATATGGATTTTGAGAAATATCTGGTAATATAAGCCACCAATGAGGTGAGTGGCACTGTGGTGCCACCCATCTGTGGTATGACAATATACCAATGAAAGCTAAATAAGTAAGTTGTTGCAGGCGTCTTTCCATTAGGTTACATGGAGAACCTCTGGGTTTCTAAATATGACATAGAAAGACTAAAACAAACCCATCACGGCTCCCTAACTATCACACAGGAAAGCCGTAATCATGCTTGCAAGCCTTATCTCACAGAAATAAAGGAAAAAAAAGGCAAAAGTTTACAAACTAACACATCCGGGAAGCATCACCTAATAGAAGGCTCAACCTACACAACAATGAGGCTCCACCTCTGGTCTGCTGAGCTTCACACATTTCAAAAGTACCCACCTTGACGCTAAATGCATTAGAACCGAAATAACGCCTTACCTCTGAGGCCCAGAGGCATAAAAAGTGGCTGGCATACAGTTTATGCCAATGGTAACAAAAGAGTTATAATGACATATAAAACAATATTACATATTGATGGAGCCCTGGTGGCACAGTGGTTAAGAGTTCAGGCTGCTAACCAAAAGGTCAGCAGTTTGAATCTACCAGCTGCTTCTTGGAAACCCTATGAGGCAGTTGTACTCTGTCCTGTACTTATGCTATATTTGTACGTATCTTTAAAAGTGTGCAAGAGAATGATGAACACCTAATTCAAAATAGTGGCTGCCTCTTAGTGGGAGAATAGGAATGGAAATGCAACGTACAGGGAGTACATGCAACACGAGGGGCTTCAACTCTATTGGTTATGTTCCTAAGCTGGGATGATGCCTCAGGGTTGTTAATTGTATTAACATTTAGCCTTTATGAATGTCTGAAATAGTTTAGAATACAGATAGTCCCCAATTTTTGATGTATTTGAGTTACAATGAACCACGCTTAGGACCATCTGTTTTGTGTGTGTGTGTGCATCTTATCATTAGTAATACGTACTACATACAATGTTGCAGCACATAATTTACTGATGTTATCATTCTCAAATGTTCACTCGCAGATGTTCAATGTTATAATTTACTGTTCAAAAACTGCCGTATAGCAAGCAATGATGAAAACTAAAAAAAAAAAAAAAAGATATTTGGCTTATGTCAGAACCAACTTATGGCAGAGTCATCAGAATGGAACCCCATCATAAGTTGTAAAGTTGGGGACTACCTGTATATTAAAAAGTAACTTACTGTGCCCTCTCTGTACTAGCTTTTCCTCATGAATTCCCTGTTTTTCTTAATGGCACTATCAATCCTCCAGTCACTTACCCTTGAAACCTCAGTGCCCTCCACAGCCTATCACTTTGCCAGCCTTGTGGTATTTCCCCTCGAAGGGTCTCTTATCTGCTCCGTTTTCCCCCTTTTGCTATTGTCCTTGCTTGTTACCTCACACTGAGGCCAGTGGTTCTAACCTTGGCTGACACTGGAATAAAGTGGGGTGCTTCAGAAACAAACCAAAACAACAACAAAAACTCATGCATGGATCCCACCCTAGAGATCCTATGTAAATTGTAACTTAGGAAACTCTGGCATGAGTATTTTTTTAAAGCACCCCACATAATTCTAATGTTCATCCAAGGCTGAGAACCATTGCTCTGTGTCAGGGGTTGGCAAACATTTTCTGTAAAGAGCCGTATAGTACATATTTTAGGCTTTGCCGGCCAGACTGTCTCTGTTGCAACTACTCAACTTTGCTGTTGTAGCGTGAAGTCAACCATCAGCAATAAATAAATGAATGAGCATAGCTATTCCAATAAAACTTGATTTACAAAAACAGACAACAGGGCCAGATTTGGCCTGCAGGCTCTTATTGCTGACCGCTGCTCTAGATCGGTGACTCTCATATTTTAGCATGCATCAGATTACCTGGAGGGCTCCTTAAAACACAAATTACTGCACCCCTCCTCCAGAGTTTCTGATTCAGTAGATGGGAGAGGAGGAAAGAATCTGTATTTCTAACAAATTTCCAGGTCATGCTGCTGCTGCTAGTCTGAAGCCCACACCTGGAGAACCACTGATCTAGATGCTTTTAGCTCAGGTCCATTTTCTACACTGCTTCATTTATAAGTCTACTGCAGCCCATTTTTAGACCTCCAGTTAAAGCTGATGGAATAGCTCCTTACACAGTAAACATTAATAAAATATCAATACAAAAACCAGCATTATACTTAATTAAAAACTCTAAGAACATTCTCACTGAAGTTGGAAACAGGCAGCATCACCATTATTACTAGACTGATTGCATTGGCTGGTACTTCCAGAACAAAGAAAGAAATAAGATTTTTAAAAATTTAAAAGAAAGAGGCACAACGATCAGTATTTGCAAATGATCTCATTGTATACCTGGAAGATTCAGTAGTAGCAACTGAAAATTAGTAGAATTATATAATGTATAACTAAGTAGACATATATCTACAAATATAGAAAATAATGGATTCCATGTACAAAGACATCTGAAAGCTAGGAAAAAAATTAATATCTTTGTAGGGCCAATATTTAAAAAAATTAAAACTTTACTGAGGTGCATGTATAGATAGAAAGAAATATTTTTTTTCTTGGATAGGAAGACAGTACTTGGAAAGATGTTAAAATTTAATGTGATCACAGCTAAAATGCTGAGGAAACTTTTTGGACTAGGCATAATGATTCTAAAATACATATGAGATATAAAAATAAACATGAGAATAACTAGAGAAGTTCTGAAAAAGAGGAGTAATAAGTAAAAATTAACTCAATATTATATGTTTAAAAAAATCCGTTGCCATCAAGTCGATTTTGACTCATAGCGAGCCTATATAGGTCAGAGTAGAACTGCCTCATAGAGTTTGCATGGATCAACTGATGGATTCGAACTGCTGACCTTTTGTTAGCAGACAAGCTGTTAACCACAGTGCCACCAGGACTCCATTTATATATATACACACACACACACATATATATAGACACACACACACACGTATATATATATACATGTATATATACATACATGTGTATATATATAGATATATATAGATATACATGTATATATATATACGTGTGTGTGTATATAGTAATTAAAGGTGCAGGAATAGGAGGACAGGTCAAAGAAACAATTTTTAGTCCAAAATAGACCCAAACGCTAACATACATAATTAAGATGCCATATTAAAAATAGAGGAAAAAATTATATTGAAATTATTTAGGGAGAAAAAAGTAAAGATAACTACCTACCTAATATGTGTGTGTGTGTGTGTGTGTGTGTGTGTGTGTGTGTGTGTGTTTAGGTGAAAGCTCATAGTGCAAATTAACTTCTCATTCAAAAATTTATACACAAATTGTTTTGTGACATTGGTTGTAATCTTCATAATGTGTCAGAACTCTCCCCCTTTCCCTTCCCACCCTGGGTTCACCCATGTCCAGTTTTCCTGTCCCTTCCTGCGTTCTCATCTTTGCTTTTGGGCAGGTGTTGCCCATTTGATCTCATATACTTGATTGAACTAAGAAGCATGTTCCTCACGTGTGTTATTGTTTGTTTTATAGGCCTGAAAGGTGAACTTCAGGAGTGACTTCAGTTCTGAGTTAGCAGCATGTCAGGGGGCCATAGTCTTGGGGGTTACTTTGGTCTTTTTTTGTGAATTTGAATCTTGTTCTATATTTTCCTCCTGATCTGTCAGGGACACTGTATTGTGATCTCTGTCAGAGCAGTGAGTGGTGGTAACCAGGCACCGTTTAGTTCTTCTAGGCTCAGGCTGGTGAAGGCTGTGGTTCATGTGTTCCATTAGTCCTTTGAACTAATATTTTCCTTGTGTTTTCGGTGTTCTTCATTCTCCTTTGCTCCAGAAGGGATGGGACCAATAGATGTATCTTAGATGGCCACTCACAGGCTTTTAAAACTCCAGTGCTACTCACCAAAGGAGGATGTAGAACATTTTCTTTATGAACTATGTGATGCCAATTAACCTAGGTGTCCCCTGAGACCATGGTCTCCAGCCCTCAGCCCCAGTAACTCAGTCCCTCAAGGTGTTTGGACGTGTCTAGGAAGCTTCTATGCTTTGCCTTGGTCAAGTTGTGCTGACTTCCTCTATATCGTGTGTTGTCTTTCCCTTCACCAAAGTTAACACTTGTCTACTATCTAGTTAGTGGTTTCTTCTCCTCACCTCTCCCCTCCCTCATAACCATCAAAGATTGCTTTTTTCTGTGTGTAAACCTTTTCTTGGGTTTTTATAATAGTGATCTCATGCAGTGTTTATCCTTTTGTGATTGACTTATTTCAGTCAGCATAATGCCCTCCAGGTTCATCCCTGTTGTCAAATGTTTCATGGATTCATCATTGTTCTTTATTGTTGCATAGTAATACATTGTGTATATGTGCCATAATTTGTTTGTCCATTCATTGGTTGATGGGCACTTAGGTTGTTCTTGTCTTTTTGCTATTGTGAATAATGCTGCAATAAACATGGACGTGCATATGTCTATTGGTGTGATGGCTCTTGTTTCTCTAGGATGTATTCCTAGGAGTAGGATTGCTGGATCATATGGTATTTCTATTTCTAGCTTTTTAAGGAGGTGCCATATCACCTTCCATAGTGGTTGTGCCATTTTACATTCCCACCAGCAGTGCATAAGAGTTCCAATCTCCCCAAAACCTTTCCAACGTTGGTTATTTTCTGTATTTTTGATTCGTGCCAGTAATATCGGGATAAGATGGTATCTCGTTGTAGTTTTAATTTGCAGTTCTCTAATGACTAATAATTGTGAGCATTTCCTCCTGTGTCTGTTAGCCGCCTGAATGTCTTCTCTGGTAATATGTCTGTTCATATCCTTTGCTCATTTTTTAATTGTATTATTTCTCTTTTTGTTGTTGAGGTGTTAAAGTATTTTTTAGATTTTGGAGATTAGACCCTTGTTGAATATGTCATGGAATTTTTTTCCCTCAGTCTGTAGGTTCTCTTTTTACTCTTTTTGTGCAGCCTTTGATGAGCATAAGTGTTTAATTTTTAGGAGCTCCCAATTATCTAGTTTTTCTTCTGGTATTTTTGCATTGTTAGTTACAGTTTGTATTGTATTTATGCCATATATTAGGGCCCCTAGTGTTGTCCCTATTTTTTCTTCCATGATCTTTATCGTTTTAGGTTTTATATTTAGGTTTTTGATCCATTTTGAGTTAGTTTTTGTGTATGGTGTGAGGTACGGGTCCTGTTTTATTTTTTTACAGATGAACATCCAATTTTACCAGCACCATTTGTTTAAGAGACTGTCTTTTTCTCATTTAACAGACTTGGTCCTTTGTCAAAGATCAATTGACCACAGGTGGATAGATTTACATCTGGGTTCTCAATTCTCTACCATTGGTCTATGTGTCTGTTGTTGTACCAGTACCAGACTGTTTTGACTACCATGGCTATGCAGTAGGTTCTGAGATTAGGTAGTGTGAGGCCTTCTACTTGTAAAAGTATTAGAAGTAAGCATAGGCTATGGTGGGAAGAGGGTGTCTTAAAATATAGAAGGCCTAAGACATAATATCTAGAAACTCTAATGGAAAATATTAATAAATGTCACTGTATAAAATTTAAAATTTATGCACAGAAAAATATAATGAAAAAGGGAAAAGCTGGGAAATATTTGCAATACATAGGACAGATAAAGGCTTAGAATTTACATTCTTATGAATCAATAAAAGATCACAACTCAACACAAAAGAAAATATATGAGCAGGCAATTCACTAAAAGAGAAATATAAATAGTTTATAAACATAGAAAAGAATCTTCAATTTCACTCATGAATAAATGCAGATTAAAGTGAATGGCACGTATTAACTTTTGGTAATATGCAGCGTTGGCAAGTAAATGGATAACATAGTTAGACACAAATACGTTACTAGGAATTTTCCTACTGATCAGTGATTCTCAGTGTAGGGTGATTTGGCCCTTCAGGGGATAGTTGGCAATGTCTGGAGACATTTTTGATTATCACAAATAATTAGGGGGTGCTACTGGCATCTACTGGGTAGAGGCCATGGAAATTGCCAAATATCCCACAATGTACAGAACAGCCCCCTTCAACAAAAATTATTTGACCAAAAATGTCAATAGTGCCAAGGTTGAGAAACCCTGTTATACAGATGGAGACATTTTTGATTGTCACAACTGGTCAAGGGGGAGCGCTACTGGCATCTAGTGTTTAGAGACCAGGGACATTGCTGAGCACTCTACAGTGCATAGGACAGCCCCCTACAACAAACAATTATCTGATCAAAATTGTCAGTAGTGCCAAGGTTGAGAAACCCTCCTGTAGATATACTCATATGTACAGATGCATGTTCAAGGGTGTTCTATGTAGCAATGTTTATAAAAGCAAAAGACTGGAAGCAGCCTTAATGACCATCAATAGGCATATGGCCAAATAAAATATGACAGATCTACAAAACATCTATAAAAAAGAATAAAGCTATGTATACTGATAAGGAGACCTGGTGGTGCAGTGGTTAAGCACCTGACTGCTAACTGAAAGGTCAGTGGTTCAAACCCACCAGCTGCTCTGCAGGAGAAAGATGTGGCAGTCTGGTTCTGTAAAGATTACAACCTTGGAAATCCTATGGGACAGTTCTGCTCTGTCCTTTAGGGTCGCTATTAGACAAAATCAACTAGATGACAATGAGTTTGGTTTTGGTTTGGTATATATTCTGATAGGAGTCCCTGGGTGGTGCAAATTGTTAATCACTGGACCACTAGCTGAAAGGTTGGTGGTTCGAACCCACCCATATGTGCCTCAGAAGTCAGTCCTGGCCATCTGATTCTGAAAGGTCACAGCCTTGGAAACCCTGTGGAGCAGTTCTTCTCTGCCCACATAGGGTCGTCATAAGTCAGAATAGACTCGACAGCAAGTAACAACAACATATATACTGTTAGGAAAATGTTTGCAAGATATGTTAAGAAAAAAATCAAGATACAGAATAGCGTGTATAATATGTTCTCTTTTGTGAAATAGAAAAGGGTATACATGAATATATGTGTATGCATATGCACATAAAATTTACAAAAATGCACAAGAAATAATTAAAAATGGTCACTTCTCGGTAATGTGTCCAGGATGGGAGACACACTTTTTATTGTGTTCTTTTCTGTACCATTTGAAATTTCACTTTATGCAAGTACTATTTTCATATTTTTCAAAAGAAACACAGGCTAATCTTTCCAAGTCTTTTCTCCATTTTCTGTCAGGGAAAGTGAACCAGTGTATTTTCTTTGCTCTGTTCCCTGTGCCTGTGAATTCTTCCTAACATGGCATATGTAATTAAGTCACTGAATTGTACACTTAAAAATGGTTAAAAGTACAATTTTTTGTTTCATATATTTTACCATAATAAAATTCTTAAAAAGAAGAAAAGTATCCTTCAGGGAAAGTTTCATCTCAAAGGATACCTTCTACTCCCAGTCTTCCTTGGTATCCTCTTTCACTTAGGATCACCATTTCATTTCTACACACATAACCCTTGTATGTTTTTTTAAGGCACACATACCCTGTGCTATAGTGATTTATGAACTTTTCTGATTTCCTTCTCACCTCCACCCTACCCACCCACATTAGATTGTGCCCTCTTTGAGGGCAAAACCATACAATAAATAAAAAACAAGAGGCAGGGCCAAGATGGCAGAGTAGTCAGATGCTACCTGTGATCCCTCTTACAACAAAGACCTGAAAACACAAGTGAATCGATTATACATGACAATCTAGGACCTGTGAACATCAAAGACAAAGTTGAAGAATCGAACTGAGTGGCAGGGGGCAGGAGAGATGGTTCAGAAGCAGTGAGAAGTAGCCAGACCTCGCCTGGCAGGAACCAGCACCCTGCAGGCTGGATCGGCTGGCATGAGCGGTGAGGCAAGCACTGATGCTTGGGATGCGTTTTCCACACTGGGAGAGAATGAGCAATGGAGTGTTGGCTCAAACCTCCAGAACCAGTGAGAAACAGTGCTCAGGGGGCGAAAGATAAGTACAAGCATCTAACCTACAGTGAGTAGCAAAAGAAAAACAAAAAACAAAAAACCTTCTCTTGGGAAATACCTGTCTCCCATTTACCTGCTCCCTCCCTGCTCTGCTCCTGGTCCTGGGTTCAGCTTCAGAGACTCCTGCACTCCCTGGGTCAGAAGTAGGACCTGTCACGTACTCTGAGCCATTCTTCCGGCTTTGGAAAGGGAACAAATTAATAAACAGGAAAAAATAATCTGCCAGTTCCCCTAAGCTGGGAACTCAGGGTAGGGACAGGCATAAGGGGTCCACAGACTTTAAATGCCTTTCACCACTGCATAGACCTGTGTGGGTCCATTTCAACAGCATAGGCCCTCATTAGCACAGTACAACATGGTATATACATACCTGAAGACTATTTTCATCTGTATTAGCTATGAGGGGGAGTGGCAGATTTGTGACATTTGGCACCGCCCTGCCCATTAAGCAGGGTCCTCACATACTCACATCAGGGGCCTGAGGACTGATGGCTCCACCCACTCCACTGAGCCACCTGTGACAGGAGTCCAAGAATAAGTGGTGACTCCCAGTCCTTATAGCCAATAGCATTGACTGCCCATAGTCCAGCTGCAAAACTCACCTACCTAGGCACTCTAGGAAACAGGGACACACGTTCCACCCAGTCACTCAGGGGCAGCCATCAGCCTCCTGCCTTGATCAACGCATGACCCCCTATTGCAGCCAGATATCTGGGCCTACTCCAATCACCCCTGCCCGTCTAGGACTGTAGGTGAGAGCCTGCACCATACACTGCACCGAAGACCTGGACACCTGAGCTGAATCCACACAAGAAAAGTAAACAGACTCATGGGCTCATGTACTAGTAATAGCACTAACTACCTGGAGACAGGACATGAGAACTTCAAAGATGCCAATAATCGAAGTAGCTCACACGACCAGCCTATTTGGGCATGTCGAAACAGAACAAAATAAGAAGCTAGGACACAGTAAGCAAACATAAAATAAATAAATATAATAACTCATTGATGGCTCAGAGACAGCAGTCAATATCAAATCACATAAAGAGGCAGACCATGATGGCTATAACAAGCCACCAAAACAAAGAATCACAAAACCTTCTAGAGGAAGGAACTTCTTGGAATTACTGGAGGTAGAATAGAAAACACTAATATACAGAACTCTTCAAGAAAACAGGAAGGAGATCAGGCAAAATGTACAACAAGCCAAGGAACACACAGAAAAAGCAATAGAGGAACTTAAGAAGGTTATTCAAGGGCATAATGACAAATTTAATAGGCTGCAAGAATCCGTAGAGAGATAGCAAATGGAAATCCAGAAGATTAACAATAAAATTTCAGAATTAGACAACTCAGTAGAAAGTCACAGGAGCAGAATTGAGGCAATGGAAGTCAAAATTAGTGAGACTGAAAATAAAGCACTTGACACCAACTTATTTGAGGAAAATCAGATAAAAGAATTTAAAAAAATGAAGAAACCCTGAGAATTATGTGGGACTCTTATCAAGAGGAATAACCTACAAGTGATTGGACTACCAGAACAGGTGGGATATCAGAGAATACAGAGAGAATTGTTGAAGATTTGTTGGCAGTAAACTTCCCTGATACTGTGAAAGATGAGAAGATATCTATCCAAGATGCTCATTTGAACACCACATAAGGTAGGTCTCAAAAGAAAGTCACCGAGTCTTATTAAAATAAACCTAGCCAAAACCAAAGATAGAGAATTTTAAGGGTGGCTAGGGATAAACAAAAAGTCACCTACAAAGGAGAGTCCATAAGACTAAGCTGAGACTACTCAGCAGAAACCATGCAGGCAAGAAGGCAATGGGATGACATATATAAAGGCTTGAAGGAAAAATATTGCCATCCAAGAATTATATATTCAGCAAAACCGTCTCTCAAATGTGATGGTGAAATTAGGGCATTTCCAGACAAACGGAAGTTTAGGGAGTCTGTAAAAACCAAACCAAAATTATAAGAAATACTAAAGGGAGTCCTCCGGTTAGAAAATCAATAACATCAGGTAACAACACAAGACTAGAACAAAGGACAGAGCAACCAGATATCAACCCAGATAGGGAAGTCACAAAAATAAATCAAAGCTAAAACACTGAAAATAGGGAAACAGAGACATCAAAATGTAAAAGATGACAACATTAAAACACAAAAGAGGGAGTAGAAAATGTAGTCATAAATCTTTCATATGGAGAGGAAGTCAAGGTGATATAAAGAAATAAAAGATTGGTTTAAACTTAGAAAAACAGGGGTAAACATTAAGATAACCACAAAGGAAAATCACAATACTACACATCAAAATAAAAAACAAGAAAAACATAAAGACTCAGCAAATACAAAATCAACAGCAATGAAAAAGCTGAAAATACATAAAGAAAAACGACTCAGCACAGAAAGTTAAGTGGAACAAAGAAACTGTCAAAAACAGACAAAAAAAAAACCACATCAAAATGACAACAATAAACTCATACCTATCAATAACTACACTCAATGTAAATGGACTAAATGTGCCAAAAAAGAGACAGAGAGTGGCAGAATGGATAAAAAAACCACGATCCATCTATATGCTGCCTACAAGAGACATACCTTAGATTTAAAGACAAAAACAAACTAAAAGTCAAAGGATGGAAAAAAATACGTAAAGCAAACAACACTCAAAGAAGAGCAGGAGTGGCAATATTAATCTCTGACAAAATAGATTTTAAAGCAAAATCCACCACAAAGGTTAAGGAAGGACACTATATAATGAGTAAAGTATCAATACATCAGGAGGATATAACTGTAGTAAATATTTACACACCCACTACAGGGCTCCAAAATACATAAAACAAACTCTAACAGCATTGAAAAGAGAGAGAGAGAGCTCCACAATAAAGGTAGGAGACTTCAACACGCTACTTTCGGTGAAGGACAGAACATCCGGAAAGAAGCTCAATAAAGACACAGAAGATCTAAATGCCACAATGAACCAACTTGATCTCATAGACATATACAGAACACTCCACCCATCAGCAGCCAAGTATACTTTCTTTCCCAACACACATGGAACATTCTCCAGAATAGACCACATATTAGGCCACAAAACAAGCCTTAACAGAATCCAAAACATCAAAATATTACAAAGCATCTTTTCTGACCATAAAGCCATAAAAGTAGAAATCAATAACAGGAAAAGCAAGGAAAAAAAATCAAACACTTGGAAACTGAACAAAACCTTGCTCAAAAACTGCTGGGTTATAGAAGAAATTAAGGAGAGAGTAAAGAAATTCACAGAATTAAATGAGAATGAAAACACATCCTACTAGAACATTTGGGACACACCAAAAGCATGCTCAGAGATCAGTTTATAGCAATAAATGCACACATCTAAAAGAAAACATTAACCCTACAAATGGAACAAGTAGAAAGAGAGCAGCAAAAGAAGCCCTCGGCCACAAGAAGAAAGGAAATAATAAAAATTAGAGCAGAGTTAAATGAAATAGAGAATAGAAAAACAATTGAAGGAGTTAAGAAGACAAAAAGCTGATTCTTTGAAAAAATCAACAAAATCGATAAACAATTGGCCAAACTGACAAAAGAAAAACAGGAGAGGAAGCAAATAACCCAAATAATAAATGTGATGGATGGTATCACAACAGACCCATCTGAAATTAAAAGAATCATAACAGAATACTATGAAAAATTGTTCTCCAACAAATTTGAAAACCTAGAGGCAATGGGCAAATTTCTAGAAACACTCTACCTGCCTAAACTAACACAAACAGAGGTAGAACAACTAAACTAAATGAACCTATAAAAAAAAAGAAGAGATTGAAAAGGTAATTTAAAAACTCCCAATTAAAAAAAAAAAAAAAAGCCCCGGCCCGGATGGCTTCCCTGGAGAATTCTACCAAACTTTCAGAGAAGAGTTAACACCACTACTACTAAAGGTATTGCAGAGCATAGAAAAGGAAGGAATACTCCCAAACTCATTCTATGAAGCCAGCATAACCTGGATACCCAAACCAGGTAAAGACATCATAAAAAAAGAAAATTACAGACCAATATCCCTCATGAGCATAGATGCAAAAATCATCAACAAAATTCTAGCCAAAAGAATTCAACATTATATCAAAAAAATAATTCACCATGACCAAGTGAAATTCATACCAGCTATGCAGGGTTGATTAAACATTAGAAAAACAATTAATGTAATCCATCACATAAATAAAACAAAAGACAAGAACCACTTGATCGTATCAATTGATGCAGAAAAGGAATTTTACAAAGTCCAACACTCATTCATATAAAAACTCTCAGCAAAATAGGAATAGAAGGGAAATTCCTCAGCTTAATTAAGGGCATTTATACAAAGCCAACAGCATCCTAAATGCAGAGAGTCTGAAAGCATTCACCTTGAGAACAGGAAGCAGACGAGGATGCCCTTTATCACCAGTCTTATCCACCATTGTGCTGGAGGTCCTAGCCAGAGTAATTAGGCTAGAAAAAGAAATAAAGTGTACCCAAATTGGTAAGCAAGTACTAAATGTATCCCTGTTTGCAGATGAGATGATCTTATACACAGAAAACCCCAGAGAATCCACAAGAAAACTACTGGAACTAATAGAAGATTTCAGCAAAGTATCAGGATACCAGATAAGCATACAAAAATCAGTTGGATTCCTCTACACCAACAAAGAGAACTTGGAAGAGGAAATCACCAAATCTATACCATTTACAATAGCCCCCAAGAAGATAAAATACTTAGGAATAAATCTAACCAGAGATGTAAAAGACCTATACAATGAAAACTACAAGACACTACTGCAAGAAACCAAAGGAGATCTACATAAATGGAAAAACATACTTGCTCATGGATAGGACTACTCAGCATTGTGAAAATATCAATTCTACCCAAAGCGATCTACAGATACAGTGCAATCCCGATTCAAATTCCAATGGCATTTTTTAATGAGATGAAGAAACAAATCTCCAACAAATCATATGGAAAGGGAAGAGGCTTCAGATAAGTAAAGCACTACTGAAGAAGAAGAACAAAGTGGGAAGCCTCACACTACCTGATTTTAGAACCTATTATACCGCCAAGGTAGTCAAAACAGCCTGGTACTGGTACAAAAGATACATAGACCAATGGAACAGAATAAAGGATCCAGGAGTAAATTCAACCACCTATGAGCAGCTGATATTTGACAAAGGCCCAAACTCCATGAAATGGGGAAAAGACAGTCTTTCACAAATGGTTCTGGCATAACTGGATATCTGTCTGCAAAAGAAATGATAGAAGACCCATACCTCACACCATGCAGAAAAACTAACTCAAAATGAATCAGAGACCTAAATATAAACTCTAAAATGATAAAGATTATGGAAGAAAAAATATAGACAGTGCTAGGAGCCCTAATACAGGACATAAACAGAGTGTAAAACATAACTAACAAGGCACAAACACTAGAAGAGAAACTAGATAACTGGGAGCACCTAAAAAAATCAAACACTTATGCTCATCACAAGACTTCACCAAAAGAATAAAAAGACAATCTACAGTCTGGAAAAAAATTTTGGCTATGACATATCAGATCAGAGTCTAATCTCTAAAATCTACAAGATACTGCAAAACTTCAACCACAAAAAGACAAATAACCCAATTAAAAAATGAGCAAAGGATATGAACAGGCACTTCACCAAAGAAGACGTTCAGGCGGCTAACAGACACCTAAGGAAATGCTCACAATTATTATCCATTAGAGAAATGCAGTTCAAGACTACAATAAGATACCGTGTCACCCCAACAAGGCTAGAATTAATCCAAAAAACACAAAATAATAAATATTGGAGATGTTGTGGAGAGACTGGAACACTTATACACTGCTGATAGGAATGTAAAATGGTACAACCACTTTGGAAATCGATTTGGCACTTCCTTAAAAAGCTAGAAATAGAAGTACCATACGATCCAGCTATCCTGCTCCTTGGAATATATCCTAGAGAAATAAGAGTCATCACACGAATAGATATATGCACACCCATGTTCACTGCAGCACTGTTTACAATAGCAAAAAGATGGAAACAACCTCAGTGCCCATCAACGGACGAATGGATAAACAAATTATGGTATATCTGCACAATGGAATACTACGCAATGATAAAGAACAACGATGAAGCCGTGAAACATAACATGGAGGAAGCTGAAGGTCTTTGTGCTGAGTGAATTTAGTCAGTCATAGAAGGACAAATATTGTATAAGACCACTATTATAAGAACTCAAGAAAAGGTTTAAACATAGAAGAGAACATTCTTTGATGGTTATGAGGGTGGGGAGGGAGGGAGAGGGGAATTCACTAAATAGACTTTAGACAAGAATTATCTTAGATGAAGGGAAGGACAACACACCACTGGACTAAACCAAAAGCTAAGAAGTTTCCTGAACACAGACAAACACTTTGAGGGACAGTGTAGCAGGGGCGGGGGTCTGGGGACATCTAGGTAAATTGGCATAACAAAGTTTATTAAGAAAATGTTCTGCATCCCACTTTGTTGAGTGGTGTCTGGGGTCTTAAAAGCTAGCGAGCGGCCATCTAACATGCATCAATTGGTCCCAGCCACCTGGAGTAAAGGAGAGTGAAAAACACCAAAGACACAAGGAAAATATTAGCCCAAGAGATAAAAGGGGCCACATAAACCAGAGATACCATCAGCCTGAGACCAGAAGAACTAGATGGTGCCTGGCTACCACCAATGACCGCCTTGACAGGGAACACAACAGAGAGTCCCTGACAGTGCAGGAGAAAAGTGGGGTAGAGAACTCAAATTCTAGTAAAATGACCAGGCTTAGTGGTCTGACTGAGTCTGGAGGAACCCCAGAAGACATGGCCCCCAGATTCTCTGTTAATCCAGAACTAAAACCATTCCCGAAGCCAACTCTTTAGACAAAGAATAGACTGGACTATAAGATATAAAATGATACTTGTGAAGAGTGTGCTTCTTAGCTCAAGTAGATACGTGAGACTAAATGCGCAGCTCCTGTCCGGAGGTGAGATGAGAAGGCAGAGAGGTTCAGGAGCTGGTTGAATGGACACGGGAAATCTGGGGTGGAAGGAGGAGTGTGCTGTCACGTTATAGGGATAGCAACTAGGGTCACATAATTGTGTATGAATGTTTGTATGAGGGACTAACTTGAGCTGTAAGCTTTCACCTAAAGCACAATAAAAAAATAAAAAAAAGAAATCATAATGGAAATTAGAGATATAAGAAAATAAAAATACTATCCATCAGGAAAAAACAAAAACTTAACTCATTGACGTTGAGTCAATTCCCACTCAAAGTGACGCTATGGGACAGAGTAGAACTGCCCCATGGCATTTCCAAGGTTGTAAATCTTTATGCAAGGAGACTGCCATATCTTTCTCCTGCAAGTGGTTGGTGAATTTGAACCAGTCATCCTTCGGTTAGCGGCTGAGCACTTAATTACCATGGCTCCCTAAACCATATAGTACTCAACTCTTATCGGGCTACAGTGCCTAACATAGTACCTGAGGCATAATTGAAAACTATACTAGTTGCCATTGAGTCAGTTCTGAGTCATGGCAACCCCATGTGTCTCAGAGTAGAACTGGGCTCCATAGTGTTTTCAATGCCAGTGCTGTTTTGGAGGTAAATTGCAAGGCGTTTTTTCCAAGGTGCCTGTGGATGGATTTGAATTGCCAACCTTTTGGTTAGTAGCTGAGCATTTAACGGTTTGCTCCATCCAGGGACCCCTTGAGGCCTAATACCAAAAAAAAAAAAAAAAAACTAAATGAGTTGCCATCAAGTCGATTCTGACTAATAGCAAACCTATAGGACAGAGTAGAACTGCCCCATAGTGTTTCCAAGGAGTGGCTGGTGGATTCAAATTGCCAACCTTTTGGTTAGCAGTCTAACGCTTAACCACTGCACCACCAGGGCTCCTGAGGCATAATAACCAAAACCAAAACCTGTTGCCATTGAGTCAATTCCGACTCATAGTGACTCTATAGGACAGAGTAGAACTGCCCCACAGGGTTTCTGAGGAGTGGCTGGTGGATTCAAACTGCCGACCTTTTGGCTAGCAGTCTGAGCTCTTCACCACTGCACCACCAGGGCTCCTGAGGCATAATAGTTGCTTAATAAATATTTGTTAAGTTGAATTGAATTGAATGAAGTTTTGTAATATATGTTGCTGAGTGCTGGCCAGTCAATTCCGACTCCTAGCGACCCCATGTGACAGAGGAGAACTGCCCCATAGCGTTTTCTAGGCTGTAATCTTTATGGGAGGAGATCGCCAGGTCTTTCTCCCTCAGAGTCACTGGGGGAGTTCACACTGCCAACCTTTCAGTTAGTAGCTGAGCGCTTAACCATTGTGCCACTAGGGCTCCTTTTATAATATAGTAACCAAAAACCAAACCCATTGCCGTCAAGTCAATTCTGACTCATAGTGACCCTATAGGACAGAGTGGAACTGCCCCATAGGGTTTCCAAGGCTGTAATCTTTACGGAAGCAATCTGCCACATCTTTCTCCCTGGGAATGACTGGTGGGTTCAAACTGCCGACATTCTGGTGCGCAGCTGAGCGCTTAACCACTGCACTACCAGGGCTGCTTTTATAACATATATTAAAAAAAATTGCTGTTGAGTCGATTCTGATTCATAGGGATGCTATAGGACAAAGTAGAACTGCTTCATAGGGTTTTCAAGGAGCAGCTGGTGGATTCCAACTGCCAGCCTTTTGGTTAGAAGCCAAATGCTTAACCAGTTGCACCACCAGGGCCCCTTTATAATCTATTGTTGTTAGGTGCTGTCAGGTTGGTTCCGACTCACAGTGACTCTATAGGACTGAGTAGAACTGCCCCATAGGGAGCAGCTGGTGGATTTGAACTGCCAACCTTTTGGTTAGCAGCCGAACTCTTAACTGCTATGCCACCCGGGCTCCACTTTTATAATATATAGGGTAATGTAAATAAGTAAGCATAAAACTAAAACCAAATAGAAAAGATATCACATGAAATCAACAACAATAACAACAAAAAGTTTCTTTAGTCTGTTGGCAGCCTAATCTGTGGTGCTGTTTAGTACCTTTTTTTTTTAATTATATTTAACAGGTGAGTGTGTATTATATTTTCTGAACAGAAACCAGCTATGTATACTGTAATATACCTAGGTAATAGTTTTGTATTGTATTTCCTTTCATAAAATCTTTTCTATTCTTATAGCAGTTCCACTGAAATTGAAATTGCTACTTTTAAGTGTCAGACATTTTCCATGTCTTACTGGAGAAGGTACTATTTACTTTTATTTTACAAGTGATGCATCAATTATACAAGTGAATGAGACACTTATTATTTTAGCCTCTATGTTTCTTTTTTTTAAATAATATTTTATTGTTTTAGGTGAAAGTCTACACTGCAAATTAGGTTCCCTTTTAACAATTTTTATACAAATTGTTCCATGCCACGGGTTATAATTTTTATAATATTTCAGCATTTTCATTATTTCCATTCTGTTTGTTTTCTTTCCATTGATCTAGCATCCCTTCCCCTCCTTGCTGTCTCATCTTTGCTTTCGGGTAACTGTTAACCATTTGGTTTCATATAGTTAATTGTTTAAGGCAACACATTACAGGTAATATTGTTTATTTTATAAACTCATCTATTATTTGGCTGAAAGGTGATCTGCAGAAGTAGCTTCAATTCCAAGTTCAAAGGGTATCTTAGGCTGATAGTCTTGGGGGTTCCTCTAGTCTCTATTGGTCCAGTAGTTCTGGCCTTTTTTAGGAATTTGAGTTTTGTTCTACATTTTTCTCCCATTCTATCCAGGACCTTCCATTGTGTCCCTAGTCAGAACAATCAGTAGTGGTAGCTGGGCACCATCTAGGTCTCAGGTTAAAGGAGGCCATGGTTTGTGCGGGTTATTAGTCCCATGGACTAGTTTTTTCCTTGAATCTTTGATTTCCTTCATTCTCTTTGGATCCATGCAAGTAGAGACCAATAGTTGTATCTTACATGGCCACTTGCAAGCTTTTAAGACCCCAGACGCTACTCACCAAACTCCGATGGTATGTTATACCAATTGACTAAGTTGTTCCTCAAGACTATGGTCCCAAGCCTTTTGACCCAGTAAACCAACCAATCCCACGAGTTGTTTGAATATGTCTAGGAAGCTTCTGTAATTGTGCCCCCATGTTGTTTGTTATATATGTGGATATATATGCAGCACACGGAAACGTGTGTATACGTATTCCTACAGATACACCTATACATGTATGTGCATTTGCTCGCATATGCCTTCCTATACACATATTAGCATCCATATCTACTTATGTAACCACACATATTTGTTGGCTGTTTTTACTGTTGTTGCAAAATTGTATATGCTGTAGCATTTACTGAAATTGTCCCTTTTTCTCCTGTACTTCTTCGTGTCTTTATTTACCTTGCTGAAATTGTGCTGACTTCACCCATATTTGAGATCGCCTTTCCCATCACCAAAAGTAACAAGTGTCTACTATCTAGAAAGTAATTCCCCCTCCCTCTCCCTCCCATCCCTGGTAACCATCAAAGAACTTTGCTTTCTGTGTGTATATCTAGTCTTGACTTTTTACAATAGTGGCACCATACAATATTTGTCTTTTTGTGACTGACATATTTCACTTAGCATAATGTCCTCCAGATTCATCCATGTTATAAGATGCTTGGTGGACTCCTCATTCTTCTTTATACTTAAGTAGTATTCTGTTGTATGTATGTACCACAATTTGTTTATCCATTCATCCATTGATGGACACTTAGATTATTTCCATATTTTGCTATTGTGAATAAATAATGCTGTAGTAATAATAATAATAATGCTGAACATAGGTGTGCATATGTCTATTCATGTCCCTGCTCTTAAATTTCTAGCATATACTCCTAGGAGTGGCATTGCTGGATCATAAGGTATTTCTATTTCTAGCTTTTTAAAGAAGCGCCACACTGTTTTCCATAATGGTTGTGCCATTTCACAATTCCACCAACAGTGTATAAGAGTTCCAATCCCCCCACAGCCTTGCCAGCATTTGTTGTTTTCTGTTTTTTTTTTTTTTTAATCATTGTCATTTTTGCAGTGGTAAGATGGTATCTCATTGTAGTTTTGGTTTGAATCTTTGTAATGGCTAATGATCACGAGCATCTTTTCATGTATTTGTTGGCCACCTGAATGTCCTCTTTGGTGAAGTGTCTGTTCATGTCCTTTGCCCATTTTTTGACTGGATTGTTTGACTTTTTGTTGTTGAAGTTGTCTGTATATTTGAGAGATTAGACCCTTATCAGATATGTTGTTGCCAAAATTTTTTTCCCGGTCTATCGATTCTCTTTTTACTCTCTTAGTAAAGTATTTTGCTGAGCATAAGTATTTAATTTTTAGGAGGTCCCAGTTATCTAATATATCTTCTGTCATTCGGGCATTTTTAGTTTTGTTTGATAGACTGTTTATGCCGAAAATTAGGTCCCCTAGTTTTGACCCTCTGTTATCTCCTAGGAACTTTATAGTTTTAGCTTGATCCATTTTGAGTTAGTTTTTGTGCATGGTGTGAGGTATGGATTCTGATTTATTTTTCTGCATATGGATATCCAGTTTTGCCAGCACCATTTGTTAAAGAGACTGTTTCTTCCCCGTTGAATGTACTTTGACCCTTTGTCAAAGATCAAGTGACTGTAACCTCTTACCCATCCCTCTTTTCTTCCCCTTTACTCCCCTACAATTGTTCACTCACTGTCTACACTTTCTCCTTCTCTAAGGCTCTGATGACTCAGTCTATTTCATTTTCTCTAGAGGCACTTCCCTGTGGTTCCCTGGTTTCAAAGCTATACCATTCCTGTGCTTCCCCCACTTAGGGGTGCCCTGTCCCTGACTGCATCCTGTCCACCTTGTAGTTTCTTTCTGGGGTTGTTTGCACAGAATCTCTGCCACCAGCTGTGCTCTTTTTGCAGTTGCTTTCCTGGGTTCCACACTCCGGGTTGTTGCTCGATGCTGTCCAAAAATAACCACACTTCTCTGTACCGGCAGGCAGGGGGCATTTGATCCACAAATCCGTTTTCCTCCTGGCCTCATTCTGCCTCTTCTTCCAGTCGGTGCTCAATCTCTTTCTTGAGCTCTCTATTTGATGTTCTAGAATCCGAGGTTGTTTTTTGTGTCTGTTTTACTTAGTTTCTTGAGTCTTAGTTGTTAGGGGGTCATTACAGTGCTTGTATGTAAAGCGCCATATTGACCAGAACTTAGCCTCTATGTTTCTTGACTGTTATATGATGCTGCTGAAACCCAGCATTTCAGACATTCATGAAGCTGAAACATGTCCATCATCATCAAACTCCCCTATTTCTTTAGGAACAAGAAAATATATAACAGAAAAACTCATTAAGTTGTTTCATAGGCCTGCTTCATCTCTATTTTCTACATTTCATGATAAGGTTAAATCATGGTTGGAATTTTATTGTGAAATTAGGAGTTCTTGAGCTTTTAAAATTTTTTTCATTGTAAAATATTTATATAATAAGTAAACATTTGCCATTTCAACTATTTTTACATTTACAATTCAATTATGTTAATTACATTCACCATGTTGTACAATAATCACCACTGCTCATTTCCAAATTTTTTTCATTACCCTTAACCGGAACTCAGTATCACTTAAGCAACACCTCCCATTTTTTCCTCCCACTTGCCTCTGGTAACTACTGATAAGCTTTGGTTTCTATACATTTGACAATTCTGGATATTTCATATAAATGGGATCACACAACATTTATCTTTTTGTGTCTGACCTGTTTTCAAGGTTCATCCGTGGCATAGCATGTATTATACCTTAATTTCTCTTTATGGCTGAGTAATATTCTACTGTATGTATGTACCACACTTTGTTTATCCATTCATCTGTTGATGGACATTTAGATTGCTTCTACCTTTTGGCTATTGTGAAAAGTGCTGCAATTAACATTAGGGTGGACTTTTTTGTGTTTTTGCTTTCAGTTTTTGGGGGTATGATTCTAGGAATGGGGTTACTTGGTCATATGATAGTTCTACGCTAAACTGTTTTCCATAGTGGCTGGAACATTTTACCATCTTACCAACTCTGGATGAGGGAGGAATTCTTTACCTTTTGAATTTTTGTGCATTCTCTAAAAACGTTTCAATCAGATCTGGGCTTGGTTGGAAATATGAGAGTACTGGGTCCTGCTATTTCCTAGTTTTGCTTCGTAGCTTAGTAGATTCTTCGTAAATGAACATATTTCCTAATTGTTTCCAAGTGAGAATTTGGTATGCTTATTGTAGCTTTGATTTCTTTATCAAAGGGGAAAACTATTCTGCGGTATATGATACCCCAAGTATATAGCATTCGCTATTCTTGAGACAATTCTAGCATCTAATACAAATAGGCCATGGTTTTTGTCCCGCTGTGAAGAAGTATTACAGCCATTGACCATCCACTTAACAATTGTCGCTGTACTTCAATGTGTGTGCCATGGCTTAAATGGCATATTGATGAGACTATTTGGATTGCTCAGTGAGGCCTCATGATGAGTGGAAAATTAGTGAGCTCACTTTCTATTGACAGTCTTCTGGCATTACAGCCATTTTACTTGTTTCCAAACTTAAAATCAAATCACTTTAGCAAGGGTAGATGTAGCATTTGAGAAATCTGTAGCCTTTCTACTGGTATTTTTCCATGGCATGGGCCCAATTGAGTTAACCATCTAGTAACCACATTTGGGGGGAATATAAATAAAAGGTATACAGACATATATCTAGAACTAACTTTTAGCTTCTCAGGTGGAAGGCAAAATATAAGAATCAGGTTTTGCTGTTATTACCTTTATATTTTTAGGCAGTTGTAATGTTTATTTCAAGCAATATCATTAATATCACACTCAAATAAAATTTTGCTGAAGATAATTCAAAAATGATTCCAGCAGTACATCAACAGGGTACTTCCAGAAATTCAAGCCAGATTCAGAAGAGGACTTGGACCAAAGGATATCATTGCTGTTGTCAGATGGATCCTGGCTGAAAGCAGAGAATGCCAGAAAGATGTTTACTTGTGTTTCATTGACTGTGCAAAGGCATTCAACTGCGTGGATCATAACAAATTATGGATAACATTGCAAAGAATCGGAATTCCAGAATGCTGAATTGTGCTCACGAGGAACCTGTACATAGACTAAGAGGTAGTCATTCAAACATAGCAAGGGGACACTGCATGGTTTAAAATCAGGAAAAGTATGTATCAGGGTTGTATCCTTTCACCATACTTATTTAAATCTTTATGCTGAGCAAATAACACAAGAAGCTGGACTATATGAAGAAGAATGTGGCATCAGGATTGGAGGAAGACACATTAATAACCTGTGATATGCAGATAACACAACCTTGCTTGCTGAAAGTGAAAAGGACTTGGAGCACTTACTGATGAAGATCAAAAATCACAGCCTTCAGTACGGATTACACCTCAACATAAGGAAAAGAAAAATCTTCACAACTGGACCAGTAAGCAACATCATGATAAATGGAGAAAATATTGAAGTTGTCAAGGATTTCATTTTACATGGATCTACAATCAATACCCATGGAAGCAGCAGTCAAGAAATCAAAAGACACATTGCATTGAGCAAATCTGCTGCAAAAGATCTCTTTAAAGTGTTAAAAATCAAAGATGTCACTTTGAAGACTAAGGTGTGCCTGACCCAAGCCATGGTATTTTTACTCACCACATACGCATGCGAAAGCTGGACAATGAATAAGGAAGACCGAAGAAGAATTGATGCCTTTGAATTACAGGGTTGGCAAAGAATATTGACTATACCATGGACTACCAGAAGAACAAACAAATCTGTCTTGGAAGAAGTACAGGTAGAATGCTCCTTAAAAGTGAGGATGGCAAGACTTTGTCTTACGTACTTTGGACATGTAATCAGGAGGGACCAGTCCCTGGAGAAGGACATCATGCTTGGTAAAATAGAGGGTCATCAAAAAAGAGGAAGACCCTCAATGAGATAGATTGACACAGTGGCTGCAGCAATGAGCTCAAACATAGCAACGATTGTGAGGATGGCACAGGACTGGGCAGTGTTTCATTCTGTTGTACATAGGATCACTATGTGTCAGAACCGCCTTGATGGCACCTGTCATAGATTGAATTGTGTCCCCCAAAAATACATGTCAACTCGGGTAGGTCATGATTCCCAGTATTGTATGATTGTCTACCATTTTGTCATCTGATGTGATTTCCTTATGTGTTGTAAATCCTGTCACTATGATGTTCATGAGATGGATTAGCGGCAGATATATTGATGAGGTCTACAAGATAAGGTAGTGTCTTAAGCCAGTCTCTTTTGAGATATAAAAGAGAGAAGTGAGCAGAGAGACATGGGGACCTCATACCACCAAGAAAGAAGCACCGGGAGCATAGTGTGTCCTTTGGACCAGGGGTCCCTGCACTGAGAAGCACCTGGTCCAGGGGAAGATTGATGAGAAGGACTTTCCTCCAGAGCTGACAGAGAGAGAAAGCCTTCCTCTGGAGCTGATGCCCTGAATTTGGACTTTTAGCCTACTAGACTGTGAGAGAATAAATTTCTCTTTGTTAAAGCCATCCACTTTTGGTATATCTGTTATAGCAGCACTAGATGACTAAGACAGTACCTAACAGCAACAAGTGTTTATTTGATTTTAACCTTGGATAAATTTAAGGAAGCAGGGTCAGATAATTAGTTTATAATTTAAAAAACATAAAGCCAAAGTAAGAAAATCTGCCATGGCTAATTATAGCATCCAGACTACGATCTTTCTGTCTCTTCTAGAATAATTTATGATGGCAGAAGTAATCATGCATATGGGATTTTAAAAATAAGAAAAAATACGAAAAGCACTTCTTAGTAAACATGGCCCACAAGAATCCCATTACCCCCACTGTCAAACCTCCCCACTGGTTGCTATTTTACTTACCTGTTTCTGTTTGTACCTTGCTAGATGTCTTGTGAAAACCAAAGCAAACACGTTGCTGTGGAGTTGATTCTGACTCATAGTGACCCTATCGGACAGAATAGAACTGCCCCATAAGGTTTCCAAGCCTGTAATCGTTTTTTGCAGAAGCAGACTGCACATCTTTCTCCCACAGAGCAGCTGGTGGGTTCGAATCACCAACCTTTCAGTTAGCAGTGGAGCATTTTAACCACTGTGCCACCAGGGCTCCTTGATGTCATATGAGGGGGCCATAAAAGTAGAATAAGACCTGATCTTTGCCTTTAAGTTAGCTCTGGAGACAGTACTTAATATGGAATTAAGTGCTACATTGTGTGATTTAGGCAAGCATGGTAGAGACATAGAGTTTTAAATGACTAGGACAATCAGAACAGGTCATATGGAGTAGGTGGGCCTTGAAGGATGGATTATAGCATTACTGTTCAAAACATAACAGGGTAGAATAATGCTAATCATAGGTCAGAGATTCCATCCTATAATAAGAAGGTTAAAGAAATAGTCTCAGATTATAGAAAATGATTTAACCTAAAGAAAATATGTTTTAAAATAGTGCCTTCATATGAATAATTTTGAAATGTGTTGATTGTTTTGTTACTGGAAAGCAGTAGAGAGGAGGGATTAAAGTAATGCGTTACTATTTTTAACTTGTGGTTAAGGTCTAACTAGAAAAAAATGACAAAATGTAAATGATAAGAATTAAAAGGAATGAAAAAAGCATCACAAGAGGTATTTCAGTGAACATTGGTGAAAACTTACTGTATTGATTAAAGCATGCTACTAGAAAGCAAGATCATCTAGGTTTTTTTTTTTCCCCTTTATGTTTACAGAAGACTGGATCGAATGACCTTTCACTTCAAAATCTGTAAATTTATTAAAACACCAGTGTTTGTTTATCCCTTTATAGATTTGAGTGTTTTTCAGATAATAGTCAAATAGCAGAGTCCCTCATATCAAATTTTCAAAATTTAAAAACAGGAACATTAAAAACATCTCATTGGACATACTGTATGATTCCAACTGTTTTAATTACCTAGTGGTGCCAGAATACAAATACCACAAGTGGGTGGCTTTAAAGAACAGAAATGTATTTTCTCACAGGTCCGGAGGTTAGAAGTCTGAATTCAGCCTGGGTCTAGGGAGAAGTCCTTCCTTGTCTATTTAAGCTTTAGTAGCTGCCAGCAATCCTTGGCATTCCTGGGCTTGTAGATACATCTGTCTTCCTCTTCCCCAGGTATATGTCTCTGTGTCTGCTAGGCTCATTTCATAACTCAGAAGTAATTAGATTTAGGATTCACCCTACTCTGGTATGGCTTCATTAACATAACAAATGAAAACCACTATTTCCAAACAGGATCATATTTACAGATATAAGGATTAGAATTTCAACACATATTTGGGGGCGGCACAATTCAGTTCATCACACCCAACTACAGAAAAGCCAGGGGTTGGGCAGGTGCATGGGGGGGGTGGGCAATGAATACATGGGATTTTTAGGGCTGTGAAACTATTCTGTATTATCACTGTAATGGTGGTAACATGACTATGCATTTGTCAAAGCCCATAGAACTGTATAACACAAAGAGTGAACCCTAATGTAAAGTATGAACTTTAGTTAATAATAATGTGTCAATATTCATTAATCAATTGTAATAAATGTACCACACTAATGCAAAATGTTGGAGTCCCTGAGTGATGCAAAAGGTTAATGTGCATGGCTGCTAACTGAAAGGTTGGAGATTCGAGTCAACCCAGAGGTACCTCAGAAGAAAGGCCTATGGATCTACTTCTACAAGATCACTGCCTTTTAAAATCCTGTGGAGCACAGTTCTACTCTGACACATAAGGGGTCACCCTGAGTCTGAATTGACTCGAAGGCAACTGGTGAATGCAAGATGTTAATAGGGAAACTGTGTACGTGTAGGGAAGAGTTATATGGGAACTCTGTATATCTGTTCAATTGTCTGTAAACCTAAAGCTTCTCTAAATAAGAAAGTCTTAATAAAAAAATATATCCCGTTCGTACTATACAGCTAAGTGGAATGAGGACATGACTGGCAATATAGAGAGATTATACATACTGGGGATGGGTAGATATGTTCTACCATCCTGTAACTGTCCTCACAAATGTCAGCTTATAATTACTGCTGCTTGTCAGAATGATCCTACCCGCATAGATTTCCCAGAATTTAGTGAACAGAGTCAGAATGGAGAAAGTGAAGGCGCTTTTGGCTCGGTGATAAAAAGACACACACACACACACATATATAGACATTTAACAAATGTCTTGAGCTGTCAAATATTTGTCTTGTCCTGAATTCCAGACGCATTACATTTACAAACCACTCTGTTGTGTGTACTTGTATTTCAGTGTTGGCATTTTATCTTAGAAACTCAGGGTATATAAAAAGAAAGGAAAAGCTGACAGTAGACATTTTATACCAGTCTTATAAATTCAAACCAATATATTAATTTTATATTGCTCAATGTCACCCATTTGCCTTTGGTGTCTTTGCTCACAGTATTTTCCTCCCTCTAGCTATTTGGCCTTCAGGGTTCTGCTCAAATCTTACTTCCTCAATAAAACTTTTTCTATTTACCTCCATATTTTTCTTCCCCTTCTCTATATGTCTCTGTACCACTGAGGGCTCGGTTATACATGATCTTATGTTGACTTCTAGATTCTTATTTTACTGTGCTTCGCCGTAGTGTCTACTCCTCCTTCCTAGGCACTTCTCAAAACCTCGGTTTCTCTATCTACACAATGGGGGTGATAATACAGCTATCTCAGATGAGTTATTTGGAGGAGTAAATGAGATAAACCATGTTAACTGTGTGTCCCAGAGTCTGGCACATTAACTAACTCATTGCCGTCAAGTCCATTCCGACTCATAGTGACCCTGTGGGACAGAGTAGAACTGCCCCATAGAGTTTCCAAGGAGCGGCTGGTGGATTTGAACTGCTGACCTTTTGGTTAGCAGCCGAGCTCTTAACTAGTGAGCCATCACATAGTACCCCCAAAACATTAGCTATTATTATTATGTGCTCTATAAATGCTTAGTAATTGATAGCTTGATAAACCTTCTGTTCAAGTCTATGTTCCAAGAGAATACAATTATCCACTAGAAAGAGCCTCAGGCTGTGTCTACAGAAGCAAAACCACTGGTTAAAAGTGTAAAATACAGTCAACTAGTTGCTTTCTCTTCATGCCACTAATAACTAGTTTGGCTGATTTATCTGAGTGAAATAATTGGCTGTTTAGGTGTCTTGGCATCAGAATGTGCATAATACATATATTTCCACAAAAATCATTGCTACAAAAAAGAAGTTGAAGAATAAAGTCACGCCTCTGAGGCACTGAGATAGAATTCCCACTTAACTCAGGAAAAACAACCATTTGACAAGTTTTTTTTTTTTTTTTTAAATTTTCTGACTTCATTGCTTGCTTCACTAACTTGATTAAATTGCCTGGGATTGTGTGTGTAGAGACAGTTGAAATCTCTTTCGGTCCTGCCCTGATTTCTCTTAAGTGCCAAGTACAGGGACCAATGCTTACTCTCCTTATTTTCCTGCTGAGGGGAATATTCCAGTGACAGCAAAGCACTGAAAAATGGCGTGAAATACACATGTAGGGTCTGCCTCATAGGCTCTAACATTAATATGATGGATTTTGCTTGGCAAAGCAGCACTACATGAATATGGACCTTGTTACCCATATTCTCCTATAAAGCAGTCTGCTTGTCCATTCCCATCACCTCACATTTTGGTGGTATGAAATGCTTCCCATTTTGAAATGGACTTCACTGAGTATCCAGACAATAAGCATACAATTGCCCCAGCCTGTGTGCAAATACATTACTCAGCAGTCAGGGCTATTCAGGGGAATGACCCTTTCAGCACAGAAAATAGTGCTCCAGGGACATAAGTCAACACAGCTTCTGGAAAGGGCAAGGGATAGCATAGGCTTGTTGAGAATGTGACTCAGCATGATATATGCTTCTGGTAAATACAGCAGGGTAGTGGCAGTAATTTATTTATTTAGAACGTGTACCCTACTTTCTTTGAGAAGGCTTTGAGATAGTTTATAAATTAAGCATAATGCAAACAAGTGGAACAATTAGGGATTCAAACAGAATAGAGACCATACTGTTAGCAAGTATAGCTATGCCCCTCTCAACTATGCAAATACACAGTTCATTTCTTATTTGATGGGTTCTTTTTCCTTACTTTGTGCCCTATACCAGTTTAGGCTCTAAGTGGAACTTGCTGGACAATCTTTATGGTTGGCTAAATCACTGATGGACTCTGAGATTCTCCCCCCACCCTCCGCCACCCTGTACTACTCACAAAAGTTACCTTCAGAGGGGGACTACATCATAGCTTCATCCTCAACAGGGTTCCTGGGGACGGGAATGGCCCCACTGAGTTACTCAGAGCAGCCCTCAGCTGCTTTATGACAGCGAGTTCAAATGGGTATGACTTGTGTGTGTGCTTCTCAGTGAATCATTCATTACCTGCATGATGTGTCTCTCCCCGGGCAATAGGCATGATAGCACGGCCCCCACAGTAAAACATACCTGACAAATTTTGTAGACTGTTAGTGGAAAATTTCAGTGTTTTTCTTTCTAAATGCTTTAGTTTATCTTGCCAAGCAAAGACATAGTACAAACACCTTTGCCAGCATCTGCGAGGCTCTAAGACCAAGCTCTGCTTTTAAAGGTTTGGGAGGTGATTTGTACTGTTTGGAATCTTTAGTCTTCTGGAGTGAAGAGTTAAAATTTCCACAGTTAGGGCTTTAACAGTTTTCCCCTGACCACCAGCCATCTGCTGTGGTTCAGAGACATTTCCTACAGGGATACATGCCTTGGCAAATTTTTGTCATCGCTGTCATATCAACTCAGCATTTTCTTGTCATCATTCAGTTCTTATAAATGGCCTCTGAATTGACAGCTGTCACCAACATGCTTAGGCAGCAATTTAGAGGTTAGCCTAACTGACCAAGGTTAAAATTTCTGCTTGAAAGAAACATTAAGAAATTGGGGTTAGTTTATAGTAAGGAGCTAATGCCTGGTACTATGTAATTATATAAATGAATTATGGGACACTGTAGGAGCCCTGGTGGTGCAGTGGTTAAGAGCTCGGCTGCTAACCAAAAAGGTTGGCAGTTTGAATCTGCCAGCCACTCCTTGGAAACCTTATGGAGCAGTTCACCTCTGTCCTAGAGGGGGTCTCTATGAGTCAGAATTGACTCCATGGCAACAGGTTTGGTTTTTTTGTTTTTGTTTTTTTTTTGTAGTTTCTATGCATCCTAATAGTAATTGTTCACAGGAATTGGGTATAGTATTTTTTTTCTATATGTATTAAAGATTAATTCACAGGCACATTAGAACTCATTTTATTATAGCTTTATTGATAGAACCAAAAACCAAACCAAACTCGTTGCCATCAAGTCTATTCCAACTCGTGGCGACCCTACAGGACAGAGTAGAACTGTGCCATAGGGTTTCCAAGGAGCGGCTAGTGGATTCAAACTGCCAACCTTTTGGTTAGCAGCCAAGCTCTTAACCATTGTGCCACCAGCCTCCTTATTGATAGAAAGGCGCCCATATATAGGCTTTACCATCTTTTGTTAACATGTGATATCTAATCTTGTCCAAGTTTAGCTTTGAGTAAGGAGATACCGTGACAATACTACAGCTTGAAATACCTTTGTTTTACTTTCTATCGTCTTTTATTGAAGCCTAATTTTTTTTGAAGTTTAAAACATGCACTCCACATATACAAAAATGCTTTTGAGAGGTTATTTTTTGAAAACTCTGTGTCCAAGAAATTCACTGATGAAGGAAATCTACCGTTGCTCCTCATTTGCACGTGTAATTTTTCAGTGAGTATGGCGTACACATTTCTGATATACAAACATACAAGCTGTGCAGTGATAAGGGAATGGCTGATTCTGTTTGCACTGCACTTAAGGTAATAAAGAGACTTATCCAGAGCTGACCACAAAATGAGTTTCCCTAAAGTTAATATATTTCTCCCATTTTATTACTTTATTATTTTTCTTTTCCCATCCAACTAGAGAGGCAAGTGTCAACTATGGATACTTCACCTCAGCCACAGTGACATAATGAATAGTTGGTGGACAAATTGTGTGTATCTTCCCCCAGAAAAAAATTGCCAGCCTTCTGGAAATGCAGTGTGTAAGGAATATATTTCCCCTTTCACTCACACCCCTTGTGGCTAATTTCAGTGCAGGCATCGTGGGGTGCACATCTTGAGCCCTGGTGGCAATTAAGGCATAGTGTTTGGCTTTTCTTGTTATACTTTGGGTGCTGAATAATCTAACATCATTATTATTTTCCCTAGAATGGGCCAGCTTTCTTATAAATCTGCCTTTCTTGTCCCAAAGAAGACTGAGTGTGGATTGCCTAACCTACCCTCATAACTGGGAGACCAACTCAGAATGCATGGCTCATACCTGCTGCTGGGAATAAGCAATATTTGAAAGAGAGTAAAGAACATATTATTAACAAGGGTGGTGTTCATTAAACATTTTCTCAGGCTGCTCAGTCTCCTTTATATACATCTTTGGCAGCTTTTGCTCCCTCAGACTACTCACTGTCTCAGGGCATGTATCATGCCTGTCATATACTCTTGTACAATGCTTCTTCCTGTGTAATATTTGAGATATTTTAACTTTAGGAGGAAAAAAATGGGAAGATGACCATAACTCTCATCACAGAATTGTTTCCCACATCAGCAAGCTAGATTTATGTTTGGTTGCAAACTTTGTTTAGATGTTCTCTTCTGGATTTCAGATGTAAACCCTAAAATTAATTTTAACCATGTCTTTAACTATTTCCAGAATCATCTTAAACTAGTTATTTAGACTCATTATGTCCCAATAATCTATGTATAAGCTACCTGAAGAAACCATGCTAACATTCATTTGTTCATTCTTGATTTATAAACTATTCTTTTGATTTGCTTCATGACACCATTTTGTTCTTTTATTCTTGCTTCATCTTTTCCATTTTATTTTATATATCAGAATTCACTGCCACACTTAACTGTTTTATTGTGTCCTCCTCTTGCCTTTGAAGGAACTAGAAGCAGTGCTAAGGTTCCCTTGCCTTGATCCAGGTTTCAGGTAGTTAAGTCACCACTCATTGTTTTCTATAGAGTCGATAGAAACAGTTTGGCTATTGACCACCGTGTGTGCTTTCTCTTAGTCACAATGTTTCATCTGTACTAGGCAGTGGGATGTTGCCAAGTTAGTTCTACCTCCTACATCAACCAAAACCTACATTATTGGGTGGCAAAATAGGGCCAATGCACATCTTTTCACTCATAATAGGAAGTTTTGATGACTTCTTCATGCATAAGAGAAAGCAGTGATGATTCAGTGGTAGAATTCTCACTTTCCATGCAGTAGACCCGGGTTCAATTCTCAGCCAATGTACCTCATGCACAGCCACTGTCTGTCAGTGGAGGCTTGCGTGTTGCTGATGCTGAGCAGGTTTCAGAGGAGCTTTCAGAATAAGACAGGCTGGGAAGAAAGGCCTGGTGATCTACTTCCAAAAATCAGCCAATGAAAACCCTATGGATCACAATGGTCCAATCAGCAACCGATCATAGGGATGGTGCAGGACCGAGCAGTGTTTCATTGTTCTCTTGTGCAGAGGGTCACTATGAGTTAGGGGCCAACTCGATGGCAGCTAACAACAACCACCACCATGTCTAAGGAGTCATCAGCAAACACTATAAATACCTGGAGTCATGGGTTTCCTTGCTTGGCTGATGGGCGATTTAGACATTTCTCTCTCATTTGTATTATGCAAATAAAACTCTGTAACATTCTACAAATCACTTATCCACTTCCAACTCTCTCCAGATAGGATAGGGGAGTGGAATAAGAGGGATATGTTTTTAACCATGGTAGTATTCTTTGTGATGCAAAATGAGGGAGTATAAGATGAAACTGAAGCAGTGCTGCATTCATGCAGTTGCTCTTTCTTTACAACTCATCTGAAAAGAAAAGTATCAATAATGTGCTCATCTCCACAGCAAATCATGTGATACAGTGGATCTTGCAAAAGAATATAAGGTGACTTGAGGATTAGAAAAATATAACAGGTATTGAAAACTCTTCAAAAGCAGTAAAACATCCATGGCCCAAGAGATAAGGAAGACCTTTAAAGCATATTGCAAATTATTATTCAATAGAGCAAATGTATTATTTGATACCTTCTTTGGGGTCAGTAGCAGTTGAAAGACCTGTGTTGCAAAATTACATATAAAGGTCAACAGCTGTTTTATTCCAGATGCAGCATACTCCTGAAGCTGGTTAAACACATTTTTTCTTTAGGAACTGTGATTACTTTAGGGATGCTGGCCTAATCCCTACAGGATATTTAGAGCCTATTAGAGAAAGAAATGCTTTAGTAGGGATATCTGGCCTTATTAACCCCAGTGAAGTCTGGTAGAAAGAACCAGAAGGTGACTGAATGCATGGAAAGTGGCCCCAAATTCGGTTGTCCACTGGGGGACATTAGGACAGAATCTTCTTCTGTGGATTTAAAGGAACACTGCTATTGGAGAACAATGAATAGTGAGAATGTTTAGGAGAATAAAAGATGGGGATGAATAGGAATATATGATTTCCATAAGCCACTTGGTCTCTGTTCATTTTCCTCTACCCTTTCTTCCATGCCTCCCCACCCCAAGATCTCAAGCGTTTGGAGACTCTAGACAATTAATTTTAGCTCTATTCAATGCCTCACCATTTATTTACAAAATTTTAATATCTTAGTACATTTAAATTTTTAGGCAACCTGGGCAAAGGAAGACTTCATGCTGCATATAACCTGGAAATCACTGGTCAAGGAACCAGAGAGATTACTTGAGTTGGCTAAAGGGAGACTCAAAGGAGAGGCCCACAAAGGGGCCAGAGGAAGGGCAAGAGTCTTAGAATCAGGCCCGAACCCGAAATAAAGATGGAAAGCAGAACACACAAGGCCAGAAAGCCTTTCAAAGAATGGGCAGAATGCCAAAACTCTGCCTTCCAACAGAAGGCCAGAAGGGGTGTCCAGCAGGTCATGGAGGATAATGAGTTAGACCCAGACTGTACACATTGTATTCACATTAGAGGTTTAAAGGTCAAGACTATGCCTTTAGGGACTCAAATAAGTGCATCAATTAGAATTTTAACGTTACCCCCCACTTTGTTGTATCATTTAAGCCAACATTTTTTGAGCATATACTCTGAGACAGGCACTGAGACAAGCTCTAGGGAATACAGAAATTTACAAAACGGTGTCCCTGCCTACTGCAAGTTCATAATATGGCAGTTGAGACAACTGAGAAAATCCACAATCATAAAAGCATTAAGTGCTGTGATAAAGTTATTCAGTAGGAGCTAAGGGAGAGCAAAAGAGGGACACCTAAAGTTTTATGTAGATGTGAGTTGTTCATGTGTAAGCAAAAACAAAAATACTGCTAGATAGAGGTGTCACTGGAAGTGTCTCCTTATTTTTTAAAAAATAAGAATTTGGATGGGAGTGGGGGTGGGGAGGAGACACTTGAGTCAGCAGGAAGAACATCCCCTAATACCTTGAGGAAGGAGCCCTGGTGGCACAACAGTAAGCGCTTGGTTGCTAACCGAAAGGTTTGTGGTTTGAACCCACCCAGTGGCTCTGCAGGAGAAAGACCTGGTGATCTGCTCCTGTAAAGATTAACCTCCCCTCCCCACCCCACCAAAAAAAAAAACATTGCTGTCAAGTCAATTCCAACTCGCCTGGTGGCACAGCCGTTAAGAGCTCTGCTGTTAACCAAAAGATCAGCAGTTTGAATCCACCAGCAGCTCCTTGGAAACCCTATGGGGCAGTTCTACTCTGTCCTGTAGGGTTTCTATGAGTCGGAATCGGCTCGACGGCAACAGGTTTTTTTTTCTGTAAAGATTACAGCCTAGAAAACCCTATAGGGCAGTTCTACACTGTCACATGGGGTTGCTGTGAGTGGAAGATCAACTCCACAGCACCTAACAACAACAACAATGTATCCAGGAAGGTGAGTGTGGCTTCTTGGAGGAGGCATACATAGGCCAGATTGGCTAGAATTGAGGAGGAAGGGAAGAGATGACAGGAGACAATCCTAGAAAGGTAAACAAAGGCCACATCCTGAAGGGCCTTTGTAGGCCATAGTAGAGAGTCTGGCCTTGGAAAGAGCAGGAATCCACTGAAGGATACTAAGCAGAGGAGTGACACAATCAGATTTGCATTTTAGAAAAAAAATCTAACTGGCAGCTGTGTGATAAGTACTATAATAGAGGTAAGTGGGGGAGTTAAAGGAGTACCAGGAAGAACACAGAGGGGTGCACCTAACTCAGTTCATAAATGACAGGCTAAATAAGCCCATAAAAATGCACAAGCATTTGTGGAATGCAGGTTATTTAATTTGAGCTTCCCCCACCTACCCCAGAATTTTGAGTGCGTTTTAGTTTATAGGAGGAATTCAGGACATTTACCTGGATAAAGTGGTTAAAAGGCATAGTGATTTCAGACAAATCCATAGATTACAGCTGCATAATGTGGTTAGGGGGCTACAGAGATTCAGGGGCAGTTATGGATGACATCAAGGAAGACATCATGGCTTTGTCAGAGGCGGAACTCTGACTCTCATATCACCAGTAATGTGATTAGGGAAAATCAGGAATTTGGTGTTTCTCTTTGGGCCTTCTGTGTACAACATGAATGTTTGCAGTTTGGCTCTTTCCATTCAAAGAATGGAAAAGGCCACAAAATCTAAACAACCTTTCAGTTTCCCTTTAAAAAGTTTTTTTTTTTTTTTTCTTCAAATGAGTTGGTTTAATTCCAGATGGTACATAATTCAGGGCATAACAAAGATTGAAGTGCAGACTGTGGTAGGATTCTGGACTGGGTTTACTCTGACCGCACAGCTAAGATAGGAATGACTGAGTGAGAAGAACTAAAGAGATGAACCATTGTATGATTTCTTCTTTTTTTTACAGAAGTTTATTGTTAAAGGTACAGCAAGCTCCAAGACAACACTTCATTCTAACTACAGGTGGCAACAGATATTATAGCAAGGAATCCAGATGTTTAAACAGGAATGGAATCAAGGGTCACCATCGCCTCGGTCTATAAAGTACGGCTTATTTTTTTGCCAGATTTCTTAATTCCACCTGTGGCCAGGAGGCCCTTTCCTGCGGCCTCCGCTTTTAGCAACTCGAATTTCTTCTACTCTTCTTTTTGTTTCTGCTTGAAAGCCTCATCTTCCTCATCCATTTCCTTGCTTTGCTTCTTGGGCTGTTTCAGGGGCTTCTTCTTGCCACCTTCACTGCTGGACATGGTGCCTGCCACCTCTTCTGAAGCTCTGCCACTGGACGCAAAGCTCTAAAATCAATTTAAGGTTATACCAGCTTCAGTGCCATCCCTAGCTCCAGTCATACTGTTCAGTGATATTAGCTTGAAGAAGAACAGGGAAAACTTAATTTTAGATTTTACATTTTCGTTTTCTTTCGGATTAGAGTCCATAGCTACATCAGTGCTCACAGTTTCCTTCCAAAAGTCACCATTACGTGTTTTGAATTGTGTCCTGGAATTTGCTGCAGTTGTGAAATCAAACAGCTGGGCACCTTGACATTGCAAACTGAGTCACTTGAAGGGAAAGAAAAGTTTCCTTGGTATTTGCACATTTTTTTTTTTAATTGCCTAATGCTTACTGACAAAAACAGTGTTCAGCAGAGAGAGTTGGGAAATTGATTTTATTGAAATTGATAAATAAAGCATATATAAACTACTAATTACAAAGTCATGTTTTTTATAGTTTCAACATCTTTATGCATGAGTGATATTGTCTCTAATGATGTTGCTGAATTGATCTTCCTATTAATATTATGCAAGTTCAGCTGTTATTATTGGCACTTCCTGTGAATGTCAACAATTCACTTGCAGAGATGTGGGAACATAGTAGACTTACGTACACAGGATGGCACAGGACCAGGCAGTG
The DNA here is from genome assembly GCF_000243295.1 of Trichechus manatus latirostris. Taxonomy (NCBI): domain Eukaryota; kingdom Metazoa; phylum Chordata; class Mammalia; order Sirenia; family Trichechidae; genus Trichechus; species Trichechus manatus. The sequence continues at coordinate 2,091,621 of NW_004444157.1, forward strand.
TTTCATTCTGTTGTACATATGGTTGCTACGAGTTGGAACTGACTCAATGGCACCTAACAACAACACCACGCAGGCCAATATTATTTAATAAGAAAGTATAACATTTCTGTGAAGTTTGAAGAATAAAGGTGAACAACTAATCAGTCTTTGGTTGTGCATTATTATTTAAGGGGAATCATTTTGCTTAAATTTTGTTTGCTATTAAGCTCAGAGTTTGGTGTTTCCTTATGATTTAATTGCATATGTTTTGGTGTATAGTTGCCTTTCCTTTAAAGTTATATTCACTGAAACTTCCATGGACATGCAGATAGGACTTATGTCCTCCCACCACCAAGTCAACAATTATTTCACCTTTATGAAGTGCCCAGACACTACACAACCATAAGAGAGAAGTAAATTTTATATATAAGGAATCCAAGGTCCAGGATGGCTAATTAACATGCCCAAGGCATAACAGCTATTAAGTGATGGAGCCAAGATGTGAACTTACGTGGTCTGAGTCGAGAGATCTCACTCTTAACCACTATGCCCTACTGTCTTATACTGTGGTTTTCCAGCCAGAGTCAATACTGTCAGCACCCAGGAAAGGGCTCATAACATTACCAACAGATAGTCTGGCTCAAGAGCCGAAGTTTGATATACATTAAAATTCAAATCTCTTCCAACCCTTTGATGCAACTTCCACTCCTAGGTATTTACCCGAGAGAAATGAAAACATATGTCCACAGAAAGACTTGTTCACAAATGTTCACAGCTGCTTTATTTATCATAGCCCCAAATTGGAGACAACCCAAATTTCTATCAACAGGAGAATGGATTGTGCCATATTCATGCCACAGACTTGTTAGTTGTTGCTGAGTCAGCTCTGACTCATGGCGACCCCCTGTACAACTGAGCTAAACACTGCCTGGTCCTGCACCGTTTTCATGATTGCCATGAGTTCTTTGTTGTGGCTACTGTATATTTCGAGTGCCTTCCAACCTGGGGGGATTCATCTTCCAGTACTATATCAGATAGTGTTCTGTTATGATCCATAAGGTTTTCATTAACTAATTTCTGAAAGTACAGTAACTGTACCCGTTGCCATTGAGGCGATTCCAACTCATAGTGACCCTGTAGGACAGAGTAGAACTGCGCCATAGGGTTACCAAGGAGCGCCTGGTGAGTTTGAACTGCCTACTTTTTGGCTAGCAGCCAAGCTCTTAACCACTGCACCATCAGGGCTCCAAGTAGTACAGTAATCCCCCCCTTATCCAAGGTTTTGCTTTCCGTGGTTTCAGTTACCCGCAGTCAACTTCGGGCCGAAAATGTTAAATGAGTAGATAACGTGATGAAATCTCATACCGTCCCGCTCCATTATTCATATAACTTTTATTACAGTATATTGTTATAATTGTTCTATTTTATTATTATTAATTGTTGTTAATCTCTTACTATGCCTAATTTATAAATTAAACTTTATCATAGGTATGTATGTATAGGACAGAACAGTGTATAGAGGATTCAGTACTATCCACAGTTTCAGGCATCCACTGGGGTCTTGGAAAGTATTCCCTGAGGATATGGGGGGATTCCTGTAGATTACCAGACCTTGCTTCCTAGTCTGTCTTAGTCTGGAAGCTCTGCTGAAACCTGTCCACCATGTGAGTGACCCTGCTGGTGTTTAAAATACCAATGGCATAGCTGCCAGCATCACAGCAACACGCATGCCACCACAGTACAACAAACTGACAGACTGGTGGTGGATACAATAGACTATCGCTCAGCAATTAAAGTAAGTAAACTGCTGATACACACAACAACGTGAGTGAATCTCACCAACATGATAATAAGTGAAAGAAGCCTGGCACAAGAGGGTACATATTGTATGATACCATTTATATGAAGTACAAGAATAGGTAAAACTAAGCTACAGTGAAAAAAATGAGAACAGTGGTTGCCTCTGAAAATGATTGACTAGAAAGATACAAAGGAACTTTCTGGGGTGATGAAATATTATTTAACTTGAGTAGGGTGTGGGACACACAGGTTTATGCATTTGTAAAAACTCATTGAACTGTCCCTTTAAGATCTCTCCATTTCACTCCTTAGAAATTATATCCCAATAAATATGTAAAATGAGCAAACAAAAAACAACAGCAAAGTTTAACCTTCAAAATCATTTTCACATAGTCAAAGTGGGTAGACCATATTCCAGTCCATTAGCAGGCCAAGAATCCAGTACCCAGGGCATCTACTCCAGGGAGGATAGGATGGGGCTTTGAAGATGCCCAGTGGAGTTGATGGAACGTGCCTAGCCAGATTGTTCCAAGAGGTTTGGCCAAAAAGACAAGAGCAAAGGGTTATCAGATCCCAGATCTAGCACCAAGGAAAAGACTGTGAGCTCCTTGAGGGAAGAATCCATGTGTTTCTAGCACCAAGGAAAAGACTGTGAGCTCCTTGAGGGAAGAATCCATGTGTTCTTAATCTCTGTAATGGCGGTGCTTAATACACTAGGGAATTGGCAAGAATAAAGTGAACAGGAGGTCCTACTCAGCTGGCTAGGATGCCAGATGGGACCTTTTTCTGGGCACCATGTCCTAGAGGGGGCAGTAAAAGCCTGGGTATTTTAGACTCCCAAGCAGAAGGAGACCAAGGAGGCAGGCTGGAAGGCCCTAAATATGTTACTGGCAATTGTCCTAAAGAAGTCAAAGCTTCAGCCTTGAGCAAAATGTCAACACAGATGCTGCTGTTTCCTCTGTCTAAAACACCTTTCCCCACCCCCACCCCCACTATTTACGTGACTGACTTCTTCATTGTATTCAGGTCTCTGCTCAAATGACACCTCCTCAGAGAAGCCTTCCTTGACCACCTTATCTAAAATTATCACTCTTTGTCCTCTTAACTTGTGTTATTCTTCATAACAGTTACATTATGCTGCATATTTATTGGTTTATCTAGTTTCTCTTTGCCTCTCTCTGCTAAAATATCAGCTCCTTGAGGACTGAGATTTTATCTGTTTTGCTCACTGCCGTATCCTGAGTGCCTAGAAAAGGAGCTAGCACATAGCAGGTGAACAATAAATATTTGTTGGAAGTAATATGTTAATGATAATAAGACCTGCCAATCAAAAGAAAATAGTGCAGGTTTGTCACAACGAGAGCAGAGCCTATCTCTTACGTGGTGTAAGAGTATGAATACCTGTGCATAGAGTTAGTATATTACACTCAGACACATTGATCTGTTTCATAAAAAGCACTCACTGTAACTGTTACAACAGCTAGTGATCAAGAAAGGGTAAATAAGTGCCTGGCTATCAGGCTGAATTGAGTTGCCTTCTAGTTGTAGTTTCTTTTTGCCACCTGGGCCACAGAGTTCAAATAGTCTCAAGCATGAAGGGACTTGCTCCAGTTTATCTTTATGATAGAAGCAGAACATACCACTTTTCGATGTGTTGACATCTGTCAAGCTGAGCTAGTCTCCTTTCATTCTGAAAGAGATCAATCCTTCATGTGATAGGGGATTATCCTCTCTGCCATCCATAAGCTGGCTTTGATCTGTCTTATCGCCCTTCCCGAAAGGGTGTCACCATTCTACCATGCCTCTAGCAACCTGCAGGGCTTCCAAACAAGGCACTATTTTAATTTAAGTAGACTTATATCTACCCAGCCACTCACATATGTGGCTATTTTGAAAGGCTTAAACCTTCGTGAATTTTCTGCAATGAAATGTCTGAATATCAAATTCTTAATGTAGGATAAGAGAAGAAGGGGAAGTTATGCTACCAGAGCAAGACATAGTTTTATGTTTTAATTTTTTTTCTCCTTTCATAGAGTCATTCCTCAAACATGACAGGTTCAGTTTTCCTTCAATAAGCAAGTGTATATTGAGGTTCAGACTGACTAGCCTGAATGCCAGTATGAGCCAGTTCAGTCTAATTCAATCCAACAAACACTGAATGACCTCTTGCTCCATGCCAGGCACTGTGCTAGATAAAGAAATAAAAAAGACCAAACACAGCCTCTGCCCTCATGGGGATTATAGCCCCTAAGGGGAAATCAGTATTTAACAAGTGAAAGTATGATGCATAATATAAAAGAGGACATGCAGGGTATTATGAGTGCAAACAGCAGGGGGGAAATAGTCTATAGGATCAGGAAATGCTTCCCTAAGAAGGTAATATTTAAGCTGAAACTTGCAAGATAAGTAGAAATTAGCTATGGCGAGACTGAAAATTGTAACTATTTTTTACATTAAATGATCCCATATTCTTTGATTCTAGCATACATGCTAGTATGCAGTTACACCAAACCCATTGACTTGCTTATTAAGTAGATAACAAAAGCCTGGATATCAAGAGAATATTATACCTTGAATAAATTAAATATTTCTTGATTTCCTACTACATGCCAGACTCTGTTCTAGGTCCTAGGAATCTAGTAGCTAATAAGGCAGACAAGGTTTTTGTGCCCAAGGAGCTTATAAGTAGTGGGAGGAGACAGAAAGAAAATAATAAACAAGAAAATTGGTAAGTATTGAAAATGAAATATGGTGAGATGAAAGAGAGAGACTGGGAGTCCTTTTGATTAAAAGAAGTAGACAGTCAAGGCGACGGTTGGGGTTAGAACATCCTAGGGTTAGAATGTCCTAGGATAAAGTAACGGCAAGGGTAAAAGACCTAAGGCAGGAAGAGCTTGGCAAGGCAGAGGGATACATCGGTCACTATGGCTGGAGTATAGTGGGCAAGGGGTGAGCGTGGTTTGAGATGAGGTAGACGGGTCAGTTCATGTGAACTTAGGGAAATATTTTGGATTTTACTCTAAGTGTGAAGGGAATTCTCTAGAATTTTATTGTCCAATATGGTAGCCACTAGCCACGTGTGCCTATTGAGCACTTAGAATGTGGCTAGTCCAAGTTGAGATGTACTGAGGGTAAAATATACTCAGGATTTCTAAGACTTAGTATGAAATTGAATATAAAATAGCTCATTAATAATTTTATATGGACTACATGTTGAAATTATAATATTTACGATTTGAGGTTAAAAAATAAAGTTTTAAAATTAATTTCACCTGTTTCAGCTTTTAAAAAATGTGGCTACTAAGATAAGATCATTCAAATTTACATATGTGGCTTGCATTTGTGGCTCATATTATATTTGTGTTGGACAACACTGCCTAAGAAGGTTTCAAACAAAGGAGTGATGTGGTATTTCTGGTTTTTTGAAGATTACTGTGGCTGTTGAATTGAGAAAGGGTTGGAAGAAGGCAACAGTGGGAGCAGGGGAATTAAGGTATTCTTGCAGTAGTTAGAAAAACATAACCGTGGCCTGGACTAGGGTGATAATCTTCCCAGGGTACAATTTATGACATTTTTGGTAGGTAGAGTTGATTTTATTTCTTATAGGTTGGATGTAAGAGGATGAGAAAAAGAAAAAGGAAAGGATTCCAAAAACTGAAGCATTGGGGTTTTTAGCCTGAGCAGTTGGGTATACGGGTATACCATTTAATGAGATGAAGAAGACAGTGAGTGAGAGTTTCTGGTTTGGGGTAGAAAGCAAGAGCTCAGCTTTGGAGATATTAAGTTTGAGATACTTATTAGCTATCTAAGTTGACGAGTTAAGTAGGCAATGAAACATAAGACTCTGAATTATGGGAGCGATCAGAGCTGGAGATAATAAATTTAGGATTCATAAGCATGTAGATGTTAAGTACCATCTGTGGAATAGATGGCATCACCTGATGACAGTCCATAGAGAAAAAAAAGGGCCAAGGACAGAGTCCAGGGAAATGATATCATAAAAAGGTTAAGCGAAAAAAAGAGAATCCAGCAAAGGAGATAGAGAAAAGAGCATCTGGTGAGTTAGAATAAAACAGAGTATTAACACTAAAGACAAGTATAGGAAGTGTTGCTAGTAGGAGGGAGTGGTTAACAGTGTAAGGTGAAAACAGAGAAGTGATTATTGTATTTGGTAACAGAGGTCATTGGTGATCTTGACTAAAGCAGCCTTGGTGAAGAGGTGATGGCAGAAGCTCCATTGGAGTGGACTGGGGGGAGAATGTGGGTAAGGAAGTGGAGACTGAAAAGAACAACTCTTTCAAGATTTGCTCTGAGAGGGAGCAGAGAAATGGGGAAGTAGCTGAAGAAGGATATGGTAATAAAGGGAAAGTTTCTTGTGTTTATTTATTTTCTTTTTGATATAATTTTATTTATTTTGTTGTCGAGAATATACACACAAAACATACACTAACTCAACAATTTCTACATGTACAGTTCAGTGACATTGATTACATTCTTCGAGTTGTATAACCATTCTCACCCTCCATTTCTGAGTTGTTCCTCCCCCATTAACATAAACTCACTGCCCGCTAAGCTTCCTATCTAACCTTTCAAGTTCCTGTTATCAATTTGATCCCATATAGATAGTTCTTAAAAGAGTGTAATGCTTAAGGCAGACATTCTTTACTAGTTAAGCTACACTATTGTTTGGTTTTAAGAAGACTCCAGGGGATTTTTTTTTTGGTTTAATATTTAAAGATTATCTCAGGGCATCAGTTTCAGGGGTTCATCCAGCCCCCTTGGCTCCAGAAAGTCTGGAGTCCATGAGAATTTGAAATTATGTTCAACATTTCCCCCCTTTTGATCAGTATTCGTCTATGGAATCTTTGATCAAAATGTTCAGTAATGGTAGCCGGGCACCATCCAGTTCTTCTGGTCTCATAGCAAAGGAGACAGTTGTTTATGGAGGCAATTAGCTACACATTCTAAATCCTCCTCCTATTCCTGACTCTTCTTCTTCCTCTGTTGTTCCAGATGAAGAGACCAATTGTTGAGCCTTAGATGGTTGCTTGCAAGCTTTTAATACCCCAGGAACTGTGCAGTGAACTAGGAGATATGACAGAAGCACTGAACACATTATATTAGGCCAATTAACTGGGATGTCCCATGAGATCATGACCGTAAACCTCCAAACCAAGGAAATAAATCCCATGAGGTTTTTGGTTGAACATAAGCAGCCTCAGCAGCTAGGAGATACTTGACTATTTTAATGCTCACAACAATAATCCCACAGAGGGAGGGATTGATAACATAGGAAAAAGAAAATGGACAATTGCAGGAGTGAAGTCTTGAGAAATCTAGATGGATTCCTTTTATGGGAACAGAGACACATCATCCATTGTAGCAGGAGAAGCAGAGAGTGTGGTGAGGTTATCAGCTGAGATGATGGGTGCATGGGGTCGGAGAGTGTGGTGGAGAGGCGGGAGAGGGAGCTATTCCAGCCAATTTAAGGAGAGTGGAGAAGATGTGAAGTATTACTTCAAAGTGCAAAAGTAAATATACTAGTGAAGTGTAGGACTGTTGGGGGATATTTACCCTCTGCTAAGATGATATGAAGGAGCCCTGGTGGTGTAATGGTTAAGTGCTTGGCTGCTAACTGAAAGTTTGGTAGTTTGAACCCACCCAGGGGCTCCAAGGGAGAAAAGAACTGGTGATCTGCTCCCATAAAGATTACAGGCTATAAAGCCGAGGGAGCAGAGTTGCCGTCCCAGTGGGCCTGGAAGGTGGAGCTGAAGCCCAGGGCTGAGGGGCCTCCACTCAGAATCTGGAAAGTGTGGTCAATACCTAGAGTCTGGAGGGGAGGGCCATTATGTAAATTGTCCCAGAGAACAGAGGATTATTTTCAAAGCCTTGAGGGCTAACGTACTGTGTTCTGCTGACTTGCTTGGTGCCTGTTATCCCTTCTTTCCCTCCAGTTTCTCCCATTTGTAATGGAAATGTCTAGCTTGTGCCTGTTCTGCCGTTGTACCTTTGGAAACAGATAACTTGTATTCTAGATTTCACAGATGAAGAGGAATTTTTGATTTTGGACTTGGAGTTAAGACTTTTGCTATGATATGATGGGGTGAATATGTTTTCCGTGTTGCAGGGATGTGATTTTCTGGGGGCTAAAGGGTAGAATGTCATAGTTTGAATTGTGTCCCCCCAAAAATGTGTGTGTCGGTTTGGCTGGGCCGTGATTCCCGGAATTGTGTGGTTGGCCTCCATTCTGTGATTGTGATTTTGTCTTGGGGAGGATTAGGGTGGGATTGTAACACCACCCTTGCCCTGGTCACATCCCTGATCCAATGTGAAGGGAGTTTCCCTAGGGTGTGGCCTGCACCACCTTTTACCTTATAAGAGATAAAAGGAAAGGGAAGCAAGCGGAGAATTGGGGACCTCATACCACCAAGAAGGAAGCACCGGGAGCAGAGCGTGTCCTTTGGACCTGAGGTTTCTGCGCAGAGAAGCTCCCAGAACAAGGGAAGATTGATGACATGGACCTTCCTCCAGCGCTGACAGAGAAAGAATTCCCCTGGAGCTGATGCCCTAAATTTGGACTTCAAGCCTCCTGGACTGTGAGAAAATAAACTTCTCTTGGTTAAAAAAAAAAAAAATGATAACAGACTAGAAGACCCTATGGGGGTGGTTTTACTCTGTCCTATAAGGTTACTGTGAGTTGGACTCTACTTGACAGCATACAACAACAACAAGAGCTTAGGTGTCAGGGTTCTTGCCTGAGACTATTCTAGGAGTCAAAGAAGCTCTGGCTGTACTGTCATCAGTCTCCAACCTCACTATTGGTATAAATTTTGTTATTTTATTAATGTTCAAAATGGTATGATGATGCCATCATTAACCCTAGCTCTTTTCTAAAGAAACACTCTCACCAAATCAATAACTGCATCTATTGAAGTACAAATAAAATTAAAAAATACGAAAGCTTTTAAAATGCTTTCAAGAAGGTCTAATCTCTTGTATTTTTAAGCACTCTAAATATTAAAGGTTATATTAAAATGTTGCCTGTTGCTGACAACAATTACACCAGTCTCAGTGTGCTGTACAAAGTCCAAAGAAGGCTACAGGTTGATTATAACTAAATTATGGTTATTAACCACAAGAATCTGCTATAATGTCAAACCTGGTTCACTGCCTCCCTGCCTTCAGCCCCCATGACTGGGGTATTTTAACCCCCAGCATTACTCCAGCACCTGATGCTCAATCTGACCCCTAGTCAGAGGCAATATAAAGACCCATTGGAGCCTAGGCCCGACAACAAGTCAACCTTCTTCTACACTGCTTCCTGTAACCTGGTTGTTTCTTGTTCCTCGTGATCAAATCCCTGCCTGGCACCCAAGTTTAAGTAACTGGGTTTCCATCTTTTGTCCCCTACCCCCACCACTTGCTCTTCTTACCTTGCACCTGACCCAGTCTGTCACTGCCAGCTAGCCAGTTGCTGCCAGATTACCCTAACAATTACCTCTACCCTACCTGTTGAGACATCCTATGTTATCTAACATTGGGCCTTCCTGATGTCAACTGCTCATCTGATTGGACTTCCTAACATTTTCTTCTGCTGTGATCTGCATGCACAGAGCACCTGTCCCCTCTCCAGGATTGTGGACATTCCCTGTCCAGTCCACTCATACAGGTAGACATTCTCTTTAAGCTCTTTGCTATAGTTACACAATGTAATCATTTGCAAGGAACTGAGTTCTTTCACTTAACTCACCAAACAACAACAGGGAAAAAAAAAAAAAACAGATCAAGATGAGAAAGCTGGCCTTCAGGAGGCCCAACCTGTTTCATCACTAAGATATGACTGTCTTCTTTCTTATTGAAGTTTTCTAGACAAACCATTTCAACTAGAAGAGAGAAGATGAAGCTTGGTTAAAGCCCAAATCAAATACACCCAATAACAGTTAAATAATTGCTTCCAAAGAGGGAAAACTAAAACAAAAGCATTTGAGGAGTGTTGATTCTTAATAGAATGAACTTCATAGATAAATTGAGCGTCTTTCAGAGTGAAAGTTGAAGGCTATAGTTCTAAGCATGGGATTTTAATAGATGGTACATCAAGTGATATGAGAAACCCAAAAAACCAAACCCGTTGCCGTTGAGTCGATATGAGAAGGACATGGTAAAGGGCTTTCTTATTACACAGTAGGTAAACTCAGGAGAGAGCAAGCAGAAGCAATTCATAGGCTCAGGTTTGCATATCAAAAGAATGAAAGAAGACGTGAAAAGTGGGGGTACTCCTGAAGTGAACGGAAATCAGAATCTAGTTAGGTTGGTAATTGGGACGAAAGTGAAAGCAAAGGGGGTAAAAATAAAAGTGATGACTTTCTGCAGAACAAATTTGGGAAGATTGCAGCAAGAGCTGTGGGAAATTGAATGAGTGCAAGCAGAAAACGGCATAGAATAGAAATGCAAAGCATTAAAGGTCCTTCAGTAGGGTCCTAAGGGTTCCGCCTGTCATCCACCAATAAAAATAATAGGAGCTAAAAAGGCCTCCCGTGTCTGAACTGCTATATGCAAAAAGCACGACAGGACAAAAGGAGTTCAATTCAAGGAATAAAACATCAGGTTTACAGGGAGACAGGAAAATATCACAGAAGAAGTTTGAGTGTAAAATAAAGATAAGTCTGACAAAGGAGGAGAATGAAAAGAAGAGCGAACATATATAAGATGCTTCAAAAGCCCATCCATTTCACAATTTTGGTGTTTTGAATGATAGGCACGAACTCCACCGAAATAGCACGTTTTGTGATCTGGAAGTTGTGCCTTATGTATTTTGAAATTTCTTCTTGATTTGGGGAATAAAGTCTTGGAGTCTAATGTTTTAAATCTTGTAAAATATGGTCTATGAACTCTGGGGAAAGAAAATCTTAAATTTTATTTTCCTAATCATAGCATTTGTATTGTTTACACATAATACCTTCCTTTATAGAATGAAGAATGTCAGTAGCTACTACCCTAACCCCTGCAACACACCCATACACCAAAGTCATTATGTATTAATCCTATAGGAAAAGGACAATTCTTCTGAAGGGATTCCATGAGTTAAGGCCTTTTAAAATGGAGTATTCTTAATGAGGAAGAATGGGTTAAAGAAAAAGTATCCATGGTGTTATTTGTAAAAATACAACTTGTGATGTTGTAAAAGATTCACAAGTTCAGATGATCTAGTTCTGTAAACACCATCAAAATATTACGTCACTTATAATGTTTTATCGAGATTATTTATGAGAAATCTAAGGTTTTGCATATCCCCAGAGTTAACTGAGATTAGTAAAGAAATGAGTTGACTGTTTAAGAGAGTGGTATTGCTGTGGATGGGAGGATGTTATCAATGGGATTTCCAAATGTTGTTCTTTTTTTTCCTCACCATTTTGGTGGTATTTATGTGTGATAGACTTTCTTTTACGTCAGTGTTGAGTAGGAAAATCACCCAGGACATGCTTAAATTATATTACTGCCCCTTAAGTCTCTCCCAAATATACAATGCCCAGCTGTTTTTAAATCACCACTCAGTATGTTATTTAATTTTTATTACTCTGCATTACTGTATCTAATGAAAATGAAAGTGAAAACTGATATGGCTTCTAAACTCAATCAGCCATCAAAGAGTTGATACTAATTTTGATAGAAGTTTGGAGTACTGAATAATCACCCAAAATACAGATGCTGAATTTCATCCTTGCTCCAGATGCTTCTTAAGCTATCAAATGCTTAGGATCCTTCATTTATAGTTTTGGTTTTACAGGTGAACATTGCAAAGGCCTAACTTTTAGCGCTTAGCTATTTTTCATATCCTATTTATCTACCCCCTACACACAAATTTAAAGAAAGATAATTTCTTTTTATTCTCTGTATATCTTTCCATAATTTTTCTTCCCCATATTTCAACTTTTCTCAGCAGCGTTTTATTACCATTATCAGTCTGTAACTGGGTCACTTGGTAAGGGTGGTAGAAGGAACCACTCTGCTTCATTGCATCTTCCATATGTGCTTCTGTGATTCTCTGCTTTAATCATCTGTTTATCCACACCTGTTACTCATATTTTTCTTTGTGTCTCTGTCTCCCCCGTTCCCATCCCTCCATCTCTACATGCTCACATCCATACTTGAAGAGGTCATTCCTCCTCTCTTCCATGATGAGAAATAGTAATTGTTATCAAATAGCTAATGTTTATTGAGTACTTATGTGTCAGGCAATGTCCTAACAGCTCTGTAGATATTAATTTCTTCTAATCCTCATTACAACCCTATGAGATAGGTACTATTATTATTTTATTATTATCATTATCATAGTTATTTAACAGATGAGAAAATTGAGACACAGACTATGAAAACCTATGCTGTTCAGCTGTCTCTAAAATTCAGTACACAGAGCACTATGGTTTTTTCCAATTTTATTTCAAACTTTCAAGAATGCTACACAAACCCAAGGTAACAAAATGGGAAAAACCAGACATCTCACTCCTGAGATTTCCTTTTCCAGGGCTTGAAGAATTCTTAGACAGGAGAGACTTTCTGAGTTCCAGATCATCTAACTACCACCAGAAAAGGCTGCCCATCCACTATTTGCAGTTGGTACCTTGATATCCTGTTTTCAATATACACATCTCTCTTGATGAGGCAGTTTTCCTGCTCCAAGTCATCAGAAAAGGAGAGTGACCTGGATTTCAAATGATGACTGGCCAAGATAAGCAGCAGGAAGTATGGGTGAAAATAGAGTAAAGCACATGGATAGGGAGAAGCTGAAGTTGGCAACTGCATCTTGAAGTCATAATAAAAGAGGCTGATGTCGCAAAAAGGGATGAATTTTTTTAATTATTATTTTTTTTACAATATTGGAGGTAGACTTTTTTTTTTTAATTTCCAATGTTGAATCTTTACAATGTATGGGAAACATGCAGCTAGTGAATGAGAACAGGTTGAATTGGTGATAAAATTTGGTGTTGCCCTCTCAGAGCTAAGCAATATAATTTGATTTTTTTTAGAATCCTACTTATCTTTAGCATTGAAAATTATGCTATGGATGGAAATTTTGAGGAGCATGTACTTTTAAAGGTTCAGAGATTTAATTTGATTTTCATCAAATTATGCTCACATGTAATGTTAAAAATTCATTGAAGGATGATAATGTTGAGGAGACCCTGAATCCTATCCTGCCTCCATCTTGATTAAGGATCTTGTGGTACCTTGAGGAGGAGTCCTCGTGGCACAGTGGTTAAGCACTCAGCTGCTAATGGAAGGATTGGTGGTTCGAACCCTCCTGCCGCTCCACAGGAGAATGATGTGGCAGTCTACTTCCATAAAGATTTATAGCCTTGGAAACCCTGTGAGGCAGTTCTACCCTGTCCTTTTTGCTCGCTATGACTCAGAATCGACTCAATGGCAGTGGGTTTGGTTTTTTGGGTTTTGGTACCTTGAGACCCAGAGTATGACTACTATTTGTCTTAAAACGGTGTTCACCATACCCCTCTTTTACATGTTGTGAGGTCTCATCTGCAGAATGTGAGATGATATTATCTAAATTCAATTCACACATTTGGTTCAAGTTTAAAATGTCACCACCCCTCAATGAGGGGGAGGAGGAAAACTGCTTTGTTCAATGTTAATGGAAAAATTTCACCTGTGAAATAGCTTCAAACTGTGAAATTAAATCCCCCATGGATGTTCTATGCTCACTCCCTCAGCTTTCCTTCCCCTACCCAAAACTGCCCTCTCTTTGGACTCTTCCAAGAAAGTATTTAAATACTATGTTGCACAGTGGATGCATAAAGAGATCTGAGCATGAAGGATCATTTCTATGACCCTAGGGAAAACTACTCACTCTAAGCATTGCCTCTCCAACTAGACCATAAACTTAATAAGGGGAGAGACATAAATTTTATTTTCAAGTAGCCTCAGATAGGGTAGATGCTTCTTGTTGTTGTTATTTAAAGTCAAGTAGATTCTGACAACTCATGGCGACCCCGCGTGTGCAGAGTACAACTGAACTCCATAGGGTTTTCAAGGCTGTGACCTTTTGGAAGCAGATCACCAGGCCTGCCTTCGGAGACACCCCTGAGTGGGTTTGAATAGCCAGCTTTTTGGCTAGTAGCCAAGCACTTAACCATTTGCGCCACCCAGGGACTCCTCGGGTAGATGCTTAAAAAAGTTTAATGATGTTGATCTGAATAACCAGTGTACTTTATCATCAGCACCCCAGATTGCTCAACAACTTGGTTGTCTATGGACATGTCTGCATCTGTGATCCATGGACCGACAACATGGGCATCCCCTAGGAGCTCATAAGAAACGCAGAATGTTAGCCCTCACTCCAGACTTAATGAGAATGTGCAGTTTAACAAGATCCCCATGTGATTTGTATGCACATGATTGTCTGAGTTGCATTGCTCTATTGCATTCAGGGTTGCATTTTACTAATCCTACCTTAAACACCTCTTTCTCTTATATTTCTTCCTGTGTGTCCAAGCCATTTTCTCTCTTTCCTCCTCTTATGCTTACGTTATAGGCCTAATAGTTCCACCTTTCTAGTTTGCCATATACTTCCAAATTTTGTGAGGGTTAGTTCTCAGTGAAATGCTTTGAACTCCTCATAAAAAATAATCAACATCTAGTCATCCCTGCTTCCTCAGCTAGCTTTGTTAAAATTATATGAACTTAGAAAACAGAGGGGAGAATCTTCCGCCTTCTTAGCCTTATGTCCCCTAGGCCAAGGTTACCTGTCATTTCTCTCAAAAATCATGGATTACAATATTATTCCCTTTAAGTAATGAGCAGGGTTTTGGTAGGAAGATAGTTTCCCCCAAAGGGAATAATTTCTGATTCTCATAGCTATGGAATCTCACTTAACGTTTTGTGTAGATAAGGGGCAAGACAACTGAAAGAAATTCATTCTGAGGTTTCAGACACATAAGGGATTTTTAGCTTTACCTAATGTGGTTTTTTGCTGTGTTTTGTCTCTCTCAAAGCCATAGTGCTTCAAAATTTAATGAGATTATATGATGTATTATCATAATTTGCAAATGCAATTATCAGCTGTGATTAATCCTGCTCATTCCGAGAAGCAGTATTGGGTGTTATTTTTCCCCTCCTAGAGGGTATTTGTGTTGCTCTTACTTTATGAACTTTGACCAGAACTACTGCAGAAGGGAGAGGAGAGCAAATGGGGTCCTTGGAATAAGGCTTTTTATGACTGACTTTATGGAAGCCTGTATGAATGCCTGGGAGGAAACATCTCACAGGAATTCACATCGTCTGAAAGGAAAACAATTTAAATCTTAATATACAGATATATATTACTAACTTGTAGAAAACAACCATAATACTGGATATTTCCTGCTAAATTAAAACATACATTAAATTAAATTAACATCAGCTTCTTGTAGATGACTTTCTCAGGACACTGTAAGGCCCAGATTTCAAGAAATACATAGATGATTAGTCCTAGAGTTCCCAGCCCTGTTGAAGAATGTAAATGGTAGGCCTCAGATGATTTGCTCTATGCATTTAAGTGGTAAATTTTTAGACCCACAAGATTACAAACCACTTATCAATTACTGAGCAATTAAGCTCACTCAGGACCCTAAAGAGCTGCTGTCTCCAAGAATGAACCAAGAACACATTTTGAGATAGTGTCACTGTTGAGTCCCCGGTGTGTTATCTTACTATCACCATTATCTCTACCACCAACCTGGAAGGATAACTGAGGTCCTTGTTAGTTCCTTTCTCAGAGGAGAAGGGTGAATTTGTGAGGCTTGGCGTGAATAGGTTAGAAGCAGGATCCACAGTTGTTAAATTTCAATCTACAAATGGGTCTAAAAGCTTTATCTGGTCAATCTCAATAATAAACCAAACCAAACCAGTTGCTGTCAAGTTGATTCCGACTCATAGCAACCTTATAGGACAGAGTAGAACTGCCCCATAGGGTTTCCAAGGAGTGGCTGGTGGATTCAAACTGCCGACCTTTTGGTTAGCAGCCAAATGCTTAACCACTGCACCACCAGGTGTTATAATTACAACCCCATCCCACAGGGGCTCTCTGCGAAGAAACAAATATAGTTAGAAGCTGCCTTTCTTGCTCCTCATCTGTGGTTCATTCTCATAACCACCTCCCACTCCTGCTAGCAGCTTGTACCTCCAACTCTCTCATCAGTGAAAGACTTCACCAGATGTTGAAGCAGGTACAAAGATGAATGAAGATGATACTGAAACTGAAAGAAGTGGAGTGACTTGTCTTCAATTGCAAACATAATAGTAGAACTGTGACTAATGAGAAATGCACAGTTATTTGTTGAATTGAACAGTTCTTCAGACTTTGGAGGGAAATTAAAAAGAACAGCCCCTCATCAGGAACAGCTTTGGAATGCTGATATATAGTCCTACAACCTCATTTTATATATGTGGAGCCTGTAGTCCAGATAGTTGGATTTGTCTAGAAGTAAACTAAACCGAGGTCATCTGACATCTCCATTATGATGTCTTATTAATATTCCATATACCAACTGTACCTACCACTATTCAGCTCAGTCTAGCAGTATACCTCTTCTGTGCTGAGGAAGGACATTCTGTCCTAATTTAAATCCTAGTAACATGAAATAGGTTTTAGGATTTAAATTGGGAGGCAGCCAGACCAGACAATCTTTAAGGTCTCTTCTGATGCTAACATTCTCGACACAAAATCCACTGGTGCCAAAGGTAAAAATGCTTCATGCTAAGCACAGTGCCATACACACTAGAGCTGTATTCCTCCCATGGAAAGAAGGTGGAACATTCAATTAACACCTAATCATGTTTTCCTTGAAATGTGCTTTTTAATAAGGGTAATTATGTGAGAGTCACAGTGGGAATGTGAGATGATAATGTCGATATGCTACTGAGATCTAGAGGTGAGGTCAGGAATGATCCAGACACCTGAAACAAGTGAGAAGAGAAGTGCCAGGAAGAGAAAAGTCCATGGAAAGAAACTACAAAGGCAAAGTAGAAAAAGTCAGAAGCTTTCCAGTATCGTAAACACTATGCCCTGAGCTGGACTTGGTAGCTCCCTAATAACAAAGCAATTAGTAAATGCACCACTAACTACCCTTTCTAACATACATGCCAATTTTAGGCTATTATTTTTCAATGGATACAAGTTATAGTGTGATTCTTTGTATACTGAACCACCATTCTTTCTCAGATGGATTTTTCTACCTTTGGAGCTTGCCTGCACTGAGCTAGCCATATTTTCTCCTCTAGATCTTTCTTTTTTTTTCCCCCAACATGTAGTGTGCATTTGTAAAATGATTGTGGATAGGGGTGTACAGGCTTTTGTCATTGAATAAAGAAATATTAAGTGGACTAAATAGAGCTGAAAAGTTTGGCCTTGGCTTAGTGAGCACCATCCTCACCCAACAGTGATATTGTTCGTATGTGGAAGGGGTAACCCCTATATGGCACAGTTTCAGGCATCAGAAAGGTTGGGACATTTCCTCTCCTTTCATCACTCACACCTCTCTTATATAGCAACTAAAATTCCACTCTCTGAACTTCATTCTATTATCTTAAGGCCTTAGTCTGTAGTACACTCTCTGCCTCCACCACTCATCAAGTTGCTGCTAGTCATTGGTAGCTTAGTGTGAATGAAGTATCTGAGCCCATATTTGGAAAGGAAAGAGGAGGAGCAACAATGAGGATCCTAAGCCCCCAGTTCAGGTAAAGGACCCACAAGATAAATGCTAGATGTGGCAGCGGTAATGGCCTCAAGTGGGCCTGGCCTAGAGGCCTAGAAGCAAGTAACAATATTTATGAGGCAAATAAATGGATAATGCTGATTCCATTCACTAGATTTGGGAAGTGAAGGCTGATGCCATACTACTGGATAGTGTAGGGGGTACAGAAGAGGCAGAAGGCCTTGTCCTATGCATTTAAAGCTGGAAGGGTCTTCAGAAGATGCAACCACAAGTGAAAGTGGTAAAACAACTTTTCTGAGATTACAAGAGAGTGACAGAGGTCTGACTAATGAGAGGCATTCAGTATTGTTTGGCTTGAACAAATTTTGAATTAGAGAAGTAATGTGATGAAAATGGTGTTTTTATCTCTTTGTAATACTGTTTTGCTACATGTACCTTTCCAACACTATGCTTTTAATGGAGTGTTTCCCTCTCAGTATATGCGGCTTAACATCCTCTTGTGGAAACTTTTACCTGCTACCTTAAATAAGCTTAGCCTTGAGATCTACGCACTCTTTATAAATAACCTGTGCATAATGTTTTCTTAATTCATTTGTTTTTAATTTTTTAAATTAACTGCGTATAATATTTTAATCATTTCTCTTGTGTCTGCAAGGGCTTTGTTTTATCTTGCAAAATGGTTTTTATTATCTTTTTTATTTTCTTTTATTGTACTTCAGGTGAAAGCTTACAGGACAAATAGTTTTTCATGAAACAGTAGTACACATATTGTTTTAT
>NW_004444157.1:2111246-2148485 GCF_000243295.1 Trichechus manatus latirostris
TATGTCTGTTGGCCATTTGAATGTCTTCTTTGGTGAAGTGTTTTATTATCTTTTTCTATAGAGTTTTGTTTTTTTGTTTAAGCCAACCCGTTTAAAGAGCAGGTGGGTCTCAAGAGTAAATAATGAATTGCATATTTGAATGGCTTCTCCAAAAGTTAGGATACATTCTATTAACCCAGAAAGGCCAGTATGACATAGTGCAAATAGAGGTTTTTCCCCAAAATAGCACTTGGCACCTTGGCGGTGTGTGTGTTTCAGCCTATTTTATTACCTACTGTGGTGCAAGAGTTTTACTCTCATTCTGCAATGGATTTAGAGTGTTTTTACATGCCTGTTATAGTGCTAGTAGACTATAATTCTTTTTTAAGATACAGTT
This sequence comes from Trichechus manatus latirostris, assembly GCF_000243295.1. Taxonomy (NCBI): domain Eukaryota; kingdom Metazoa; phylum Chordata; class Mammalia; order Sirenia; family Trichechidae; genus Trichechus; species Trichechus manatus. The sequence goes on from NW_004444157.1 coordinate 2,111,623, forward strand.
TTACTTTTTATCATCATTTGTTTCTCTTTTACCAGATTTTTAAGTTTGCTAGTAAGAGCCACAAGGGAACTATCTGCTCAGTCTTTTAATGTTTGTATTAGAAGGTTTAATGAAAGAGAGAGAATGTCACTGTGGTAATTGGCCATTTCCCATACCTTAATAGCATCCCAGAGCAAAGTTTCTTTAGATAGCAATGCTCAGCAAAAGGCATTTTTGCCTCTTCATCTTAGATTCGTCCATCCTTACATCTTCATGAGTGTTTTGAGGGCCTTTGCCAAATTGACTTACCAAAGACCCTAGGCCTGCTGTTTGGCATTTGCTACATCACCTGGGCCAGAGGAAGGATGAGCTACAAATAAAGGAGCAAAAACAATTAGAGAATTTCAGAACACTGGAGAATTCAGAATTAACAAAGGTGTATTGATTTGGATAAGTCCCAGCTCCAAAGCAGTTTTTGACCATAGCACTTAAAGTATTTTTTTAATCTCTCAAATTATTTAGAGCTCCATAGTAGAGAGTGTAGCAAGTATGCTGACTCTGAGGATAGGGCACTCTCCTGGTGGGATGGGACATTGGCAGAGGATGGAGGTAGAGAGGTAGCAATCTAGGGAACCTGAGGGGAAGGTCTTAGATGGGAATTAGGAGTAAGAAATCTACTTGAAGCTTATAGCATATGGTTAAAGACTTGGACTTTGGCTCCAAATCCTGACTCTGCTGTGTGACTTTGGACAATTTGCTTAACCTCATTGAGCCTGTACCCTCATATGTGAAAGTGGTACAATAATTGTCTTCTTTATAATGTTGCTGTGAGCATCAATGGAAATGATATATGTAAAGCAATAATACTATATGGTATGTAGTAAGTGCTCAATAAATGGAAAGTGATAGTAGTATATGTATATTTAATTCTCAATTCTATTACGCTCCATCACAGGCTTCTCTTTTCATTAAAGTATCTCTGAAAATGCTGTTTCAGCTTTTCCCTTTGCTTTTTTAAAATTGCTTTTTTTAAAAAAAAAAAACTTCATTTGAGGTATAACTTGTATTCCATAAAAATCACCTATTTTAAGCATACAATTAAGTGATTTTTAGTAAATTTACCAAGTTTTGCAACCATCACCATAATGTAGTTCAGAAGATTTTCATCATAACCAGCCTCTGGCAACCACTAATCTACTTTCAGTCTCTATGGATTTTCCTTCCCTGGCTATTTCATGTAAGTGGAATTATGCGATGTGTGGTCTTTTGTAATTTGTTTCTTTTACTCAGCATAAAGTTTTCAAGGTTCATTCATGTTGTAGCATGTATCAAGACTTCATTCCTTTTTATGGCTGGAGAATATTCTAGTGCATGGTTGTACCACACTTCATTCATTCACTCACCAGTTGATGGACATGTGGGTTGTTGCACTTTTTGGCTCTTGTGAATAACGCTGCTATGAATATTTGTGGGCAAGTCTGTGTGTGTACATATGTTTTCTTATCTCTTCGTGTCTTAGTTTTCTAGTGCTGCTAGAAATACCACAAGTGGATGGCTTTAACAAAGAGAAATTTATTATTCCACAGTCTAGGAGGCTAGAAGTCCAAATTCAGGGTGCTAGCTCCAGGGGAAGGCTTTCTCTCTCTGTTGGCTCTGGGGAAAGGTCCTTGTCTAGGAGCTTTTCAGTGCAAGGACCCTGGGTCCAAAGGACGCACTGTTCTCCTGGCTCTTCTTGCTTGGTGGTAATGAGGTCCGGATGTCTCTCTACTGGCTTCTCTTTTTATCTCTCAAAAGAGATTGGCTTAAGACACAACCTAATCTTGTAGATTGAGTCCTGGCTCATTACCATAACTGCCACTAATCCTGCCTCATTAACATAATAGAGGTAGGATTTACAACATACAGGAAAATCACATCAGTTGACAAAATGGTGGACAATCACACAATACTGGGAATCATGGACTATCAAGTTGACACACATTTTGGGGGGGACACAGTTCAATCTATAACACTTGGATAGATACATAGGAGTAAAATTGTGGTGGTATTACTGTTAAAGGTAGTAGTGGTATTTGCTGCTCCTACTACTATTTCAAAATACCATGGAATATACTATGGACTGCCAGAAGAACAAATAAATCTGTCTTGGAAGAAGTACAGCCAGAATGCTCCCTAGAAGTAAAGATGGCCAGACTTCATCTCACTTACTTTGGACATGTTATTGGGAGGAAATAGTCCCTGGAAAAGGACATCATGCTTGGTAAAGTAGAGGGTCAGTGAAAAAGAGAAAGACCTTCGACTAGATGGATTGACACAGTGGCTGCAAGAATGGGCTCAAGCATAGCCATGATTGTGAGGGTGGCTCAGGACTGGGCAGTGTTTTGTTCTGTTGTGCATAGGGTAACTATGAGTCGGAACTGACTCAACGGCACCTAAGAACAACGATAACACTACTATTTCATAATTCACCTGACAATTAGTCAAGTGTACTGTTTCCTATAGCAAAACAAACAAAGTAACTAACTTCAGATGCCACTTAAAGAAGCATCTCTAAAAACAAACAATAAGAAATAGTCTTTAACTAAATAAGAAATTCGAAGATCCCTGCAGAAAACCAAGTTTAATCACAGACATTTTATTCACAATACATTTGGGAAAATTTGAAAGACAGTGTTTTTGTTTTGTGTTTGTTTTTTAACACCTTAAGTTTTGTCTTGTCTATACTTTTGTAAGATCACTATCTGAATGTCAGTGGGACATATGATGCCTCAGGATGGCAAAGATTTCCCAGTGATTAATACAGGATATAAAGAATGATGTCTGAATCTGGGCATCAACGCAAGGAAGATATATCTTGTGGCATCCCTACCTTATTTCCTGGGATGCACAAATCAGTCTTTAACAGAAGGTGGAGAGAGGAGGGCTGCTTTCACACCAGTCAATGAAATTCATGAAATACATTTCTGTGGCAAGGAAGGCTACACAGTTGTTTGTCCACAATAAAAGCATAAGGGCCTTCTAGGTTCCCAGCTAAGGAGCCATATTCAGATGTCCCTCACTTAAAGCAATAGTGAGTTTCTAAAAAGTAATCAATGCACATATTGTGGGCATACTATTGATACGTATTTTAGTACCAACTGTGTGCCCAGCTTATAGAACTCGTCCTCTAGGTAGGGAGGCAAGGTGACACACACGCACACACACACACACCAATGGACAATGATAAAATACAATATTATCCAATTCTAATTTATATTGTACCATAGGATTTCAACAAAAGGTAATGTAGGTTGGATTAATCAGGTTAAACAGTCAATCATAATCAGGTTTTTACATTTTCTTTCATTGTAGTTTCTCTGGTTTCTAGCCCTTTCCCTACCCACATATTTTATAAGAAGTAACTTCTGGTTTTTAACTCTGGTAGTAAAACTCATTGAGTAGTGTGATAAAAAGGATACAATCAGTTTAGATAACAGTGTAGAGCAGTGTTTCTTAAAGTGTGGCCCAGGGAACTTCCTTCATCCAAATAACCTAAGGTACATGCTAATCATGCATGGATGTGGGGCCCTGAAATATTCATTTTCAATGAGCTCTCCAGGCAGTTGAGGCACACTGGTTTGAGAACACTGGAACAGAGGTCTTGATATTGTTATCTTTGCCTTACCTGCATCTGCTACAAAAATATAACTTGAAGGAAATCATTGGGATATTTAAAATAAGCTGTAATTGAACAAAGAAAAGAGGATATAGTATAGGTATGTGTGAGAGGTACCATGGCCTTTGTCAGAGTCTCAAACAACTTTATGACCGCAGAAAAGAATAAGGAACACTATTATTGAAGACCTGAGAAGGTAATAGATCACTTATTGACTCTGAGTGAGATCTCTGGCTTTAGTCCCATACCCTTTGTGCTCCTACCTATGCCAGCAAAATGACAACATCAAAGAGTTGCATCCTCAGGACGTACTGTCATGGTGGGAGGCAACAGTTGTTCTGATATAGCTCTGCAAGCCCTAGAGAAGGCTGCAGAGGACCCACATTGAAAGAGGCCTTTGACAAGTAGAGACAATATTTTTCCACCAGTAGGGTCTCCCTACTTGCAGCCTGCAGAGACAGAGGTGTCATGCCAATTGGATTTAAAAGTAGTAACATCCTAGACTGTAGAGTGAGGGAGAGCCTCAGTCCTTGTTTGCTGGTATGGGTGAGGAAATGAGGGAGAGCCTTCTGGAGAGTGATGATCCAACTCTCTGCTCTAATGATTCCCCTTCTCTGTGAGGAAATTGTCTGTTTTTTTGTTTGTTTGTTTGCTTGTTTGTTTCATTTATGTCTTTGGAAAGCCCACTTTTTTGCTTCTCTGCCTTCCAAAAATTCTATTATTCAAAGCCTAGTTCAAGCCTTATCTCCTCCACAAATGTTTTGGTGATGAATTTTATTCCATATTGATCTTCTTCTTCTGTATTATCTCTTGTAGCATGTAATCATCGTCTCAGTAGATATTGCTTTATTCAAAAATTGTTCCCTGTCTTCGTTTTAGCTCGTTTAGATCAACTACTGGTGACAGGACAGAGCTGCCTTGACTCCTTTGACTCAAAAAAACTAGCATGATATGCACTAGGCATATAGTGGGAATTCAGTTACCTGAACTGAAGGGCCTAATATGTTGATTGCTTATAGTTCTATCCTTGTAATTGTCTATCTTCTAAGCTTAGGCTCTACTGGGCTTTGTAGAAAGGATGCCTTTGAAGAAATGAGAAACTCGCATCTGAAGAAAGACACTTTTATTAGGTGAAAGTAATTTAGTTTGAATAAATTTGAACTGAGAGCTAAAAAATTTATTTATGCAAGTAAGTCAGATTTTGTTTATATGGGGGCGGGTGTGACAGTCCCTCAAAACCAAAGAAAAATAATTGAACACTTGGATCACACTTTTAAGTTTTCTGAATTGTTCTTTGAGAGAGAACAGCTTCTAAAACATCAAAGACTCTAGCTCTGAACAGGCAAAGGATACAAAAGTTTTCAGTGTGTAATTAAAGTATTATTTTTCAAAAAGAGAGTGAAAGAAGAAATTAATTGATGGTACTGGTAGCATAATACAGGGTGGAAATGAGGTGAGAGCTGAGTCTTAGTAAAATAGAACTGGTTGGGGAGAGGCCAAGAGGGAGGGAATAGAGGAGTGTCTAGCAATGAAAAGAAAAAAGAAAAGCATAGGTGGAATAGGAAACAGAGATAAGAGGAAAACAGTTTATGTAGGAAGCTTGGAAGAAAGTAACTAAGAGAAAAAACATGGCTGAAAGCAGAGCATTTCATATGTTCCAACAAATAATGGCTGCTCAGGACTGCAACTTAGAACGCTAACCCTCATCTGCTGTTAAGCTAAGCTACTAAGTGCAACACAAAGGGGTACCAAAAGAAGCCTCTTGGCCAAAAGTAGCTCCCCTACCCACCATGATGTACCTGAAATCCCCACCATTAAACTCATTCTTTGAGCTAAGGCTTTGCATTTCCAGAAGTCATTCATTTAAATTTACTGAAAGGGTTAAAATACATACAGCTTCGATATGGCCCTGAAACCTTCCCAGAACATTAGTCTTTCAGAAAACCTTTAAATGTGCCCACCACCCAGGAGGAACAAGGCACTTTATGATCTGACCTGCCCAGTCTTATCTCTTTCTAATCCCCACTCAGTTGCTTGTTACACTCCAGCCATAAATGAACACATCATGTTCTGTGCATCGGTGCCTTTGTATGTGCCCTTCCCTCTGCTGAGAAGGCCCTTCTCCTGCCTTTCTACCAATCTCAGCTCAAAAAGCCTTCCTTAAGTTGTCTTCTCCTGTTCTTCCACTACAATCTGCATATGTCTTATTTTGAGCAATACTGTGATGTGTTGTAATTTGAAGCTTCAATATCTATGTTCCTCTCTAGACTACAGTTTCTTGAGGGCTGGTTCCGTATATCCTGGTAGTACATTGCTGGAAACTAAATAGGTCTTCGGTATATGCATGAATGTGCAGAAGACACAAGGTCTATGAAATTCATATAAAGAAACCATTAAACATTATAAATTGCCTCATACAAAATTCTTCTAGTATTAAAATAACTAGTGTTCCCTTAAGTTAAGTCCAGAAACCATATCCTATACGTTAAATTCCGATCTATGTATAATAAATTAAGTACAATGAGACATTTAAAAAAAATCAGATTTAGATAACAGTATAATTTAGAAGTTAAGAGCATAGGCTTTGGAGTCACATAAATCTATGTTCAAGTCCCCGCTCTGCTACTTGCTAGCTGGGTGACCTTGGGTAAGTTAGTTCACCTGTCTGAGCTCCAATATCCTCATCTATGAAATGAATTAATATACTATATGCTATATAAGGTTATTGAGAGGATTCATTGAAATAATGTATGCTAAAATTTGACTTGATGGCAGACACCCAACAACAAAAATATAACTGGGGGACTTGAATAACTCCTTTCCCCCTTACCTAACTTTAGTTTTCTTCATAGAATTGTTTATTACCTGTCAACTAGCATGGTAAGCATAATGAAAGTAGGAGCTCTATTGCGTCCCCCACTATATCTCGGGAGAATAGTGTGAGGCACATAGTAAGTATGAAATAAATATTTATTGAATGAATTAATGGCTGTCCAATAGTTCAGACTGTACAGATGGCTTGCCATCACCCCACATGAACCATCTTGAACTACTTTCAGGTCCCTGACTCTATAATTTTTTTTTAATGTTCCCACACCTTGGATTAAGCTGCTCCTTCTGGTTGGAATATCATACCCTCTACCTTAGAAACCACTTGTGTTAAATACTTCAGTTTAGGCATCAGCTCCTTGGAGTGCCTTCCATGACTCATTTCCTCCTTATTTGCTCCTCTGCCAACCTGCACTTATTCAGTAATCACACATATCACATGGTAGAGACATTACTATATTTAAAATTTGGAGCACCGGAGTCAGAGAAACTTGGGTTGGAATCCCTGCTCTGACATTGCCAGCTGTGTGACCTTGGATAAGTTATGTAACTTCTCTGAGCTTCAGTTTTATCATTTAAAAACCAGGGATGATGATGATGATGATAACAATAATAGAAGAATTACTGAGAGATTTAAATGAAATAATTCCTATGAAAGCACTTAGTCTGTTCAGATGTTTTAATCCTCAATTTATGGAAAAATACAAAAGCAACAAAATTAGGAGTCAAGAAAATTGAGTGCTGTTTTGGGTTCCTGCACTGAGTCACTTTTTATTCTAGGCAAGTTACTCAAGGTCCCTCTTTCCAATTTCCAACAACCATCATCAAGATATTAGTCTCCTATATTCCTTATGTGACCACCGAGTTTAGACAGATTGGGAAAGTAACCTAACAGGAGATTGGAGCCTCTCAGAGTGAGACAGCTAAGAAATGCCAGGTGTTGCTGTGGCCATCAGAGAAATAGCCAGTCATCTTAGTCACAATTGTTACCCTTTCTTGAGGGTTTACTTATAATGTGCCAGGCATGAGGCCAAATATTTTATTTATAGTTCCCTATTTTTGGTCATGTATAACCAAGGCTGGTTGGTCACTGGGCAGGCATGCAATGAGAGTATTCAAGTATGGCATTGGGTAGCCTGAGAGTATATGACTCTATTCTTCAGTAGCGTGTTTCACTTTCTTTTAGAATAAAGTGGTTTTTTTTTTTTCTCTTTTTCCCTCCCTTACTGTCCCTCCGGGCATTTTTCCTTTGTTCAAAGCGATATGAAGAAAACTGTACCTTCAACCACTGTGTAAAGTCTAATGTCATGTCTGGAAGCTAGTTCATGGGGAAAACTATAAAAGTTGAAACACTAGCTCTATAAAAACAGCCATAAGCGCCTTCTTACTGGAGTGAGGTTACTGCTAAGGTATAATTAGTAGTAACACATATATTTGCAATTAGAAAGTCAGAGGAATCGAGACATGAACAAAAGACCATCTGTTATGAGAGAAATAACCAACCCTCAAGATCAGTAGGTAATAGATGCCGTCTTCTTAAAACATAATAAATAGTTAAAGAATAACAAAGAAATGTCTTATTGCTTGCTAAAAATACTCTTGGGAATTCCCCCCAGAAAGCTATAAAATAATAGTGAAAGTTCTGATTTTTTGAAATTGAGCTAGAAATAAGAACTGCCAACAATTTTCCTCTGACTTTATCCCCACGTTCAGGGACTCCCTCAAAAGTAATTGTCGACCTTAACAGTTAATTGTTAAATAAGATGATTTCTAGTTTTGATAAAAACAAACAGATTTAGAATTTTAAACCCTCTCACTCATTTATGAAATTCATGTAAAGGAACCTTGCTTTACCTTCTGAATGCAGTGGACCAACATGAGTCATAGGACACCTTAGAGAGGAAGGGAAAGGGCCCGGATTATAGAACCAGAGAAACCTGAGTGTTAAAGCTCTGCCTTCCCCACTGTAATGGATTAAATTGTGTCCCCCAAAATATGTGTTGGAATCCTGACCCCTATACCTATGAATGTGATGCCATTTGGGAATAGGGTTTTCTTTGTTATGTTAATGAGGTCATATCAGTGTATGGTATGTCTTAAACCTAATCACTTTTGAGATATAAGAAGAGCGGATTGGGCACAGAGAAGTAAATATGAGCGGGAGAAAGCTAGATGCCATGTGGAGATTTCCAAGGAACCCTGAGAAGAACACTAGAGAAGCTAAGATAAGGATTTCCTCCCAGAGCGGACACAGAGAGCCTTCCCCTAGAGCCTATACCCTGAATTCGGACTTATAACCTCTTAAACTGTGAGAAAATAAATTTCCATTTATTAAAGCCACCCACTTGAGGTATTTCTGTTATCGCAGCTCTAGGAAAACTAAGACAGCCACGTAATGTGAGACCCTGGGCAGTTTCTTAACCTCATTATACCTCAGTTTCCTTCTTTATAAACTAGAAATGGTAATGGTTCATAGCTCATAGGATTATTGGAATGTTTAAAGGAAGTAATGCATTTAGCACAAGGCTGTTATTGCCGCTGCTGTTTTTGTTGTTGTCCCTGTTTCAGACAGAATTCTGGGCAACAAGAACCAGGATGCTGTCCTGAATGACAGTCTCGTGTCTTTACCTAATGGAGACAGTTTGGTCTAGCTGCTACAAAATGAGCATTAATAGTAGGACTTACTGCATAGGGTTATGAGAATGCAAGAGATGATACAGGTAAAACACTTAGCACAGTACCTGGCATACAATAAGGACTCAGTAAATTTTAGCTATTATTATTATTTAGCACAGTACCTGGCTCCAAGGTTCTTAATGGGCATTAGCTCTTATTGTTACTCCTGAAAATCCTTCTGTTTACTAAATAATTATTTAAAAAACCCCGTTGCCCTTAAGTTGATTCCAACTCATAGCGACCCTATAGGAGAGAGTAGAACTGCCCCATCAGGTTTCCAAGGAGTGCCTGGTGGATTCCAACTGCTGACCTTTTGGTGAGCAGCCGTAGCTCTTAACCACTATGCCACCAGGGTTTCCAAATAATTCTTAGGGGACAGAAATGCCACCCCCTGCATTGGATGGCTGTTGGATGGAGCAGTGGCTCAGCAAGGCAGACAGAGGAGAGAGAAAAGAAATGATACTTCTTGTATAATATAGATTAGATATGGGGGAATGAGGAATTTATGCTGAATTAAGGTGACTAGGCATCCATTGAAAGATGTTCCATCCTTGTCTTGGCAGCTCCATTTATTTTCACATCATTTATCCTGCTTATTGGAACAGTGTCAGCAGCTTTCTAAGACAAAGCCACGTTGCAAAATAAGTCGAAGTCCGGTCTCCCTTCAGTTCTAATCTGATTGCCAGATCTCACCTGGGGAGGCAGCCTCGAATTATTTCCAGATAACCAGTGTGAACATTCTAGAAATCTCTTGACATGTACTCAGGTCAAAGCACTGGTTTGCATTTGATTGTCATACAAGGTCAGGGCATCCAACACAACTGTCATTTCTATCCTTTAGTGCTTATTCCCTCAGCAAGAGCATGGATGTTAACGCTAAAGGGCTGCTGCTCTGGAGCATTCCAATGGTCAGTGTCCACCAGCGAAAACCACACTGAGGAAGTGTCCTTCACGTTTTCATCCTCATGAAATCAGGTTAAAAGAAGAGTCAAGAGCAATATTTGAGATGGGAGGGAAAGCCCATTCTTGGGTATAGTACTGGGAGCTTATATACATATGAGCTCATATACATATGGATTGCACCTCAACATAAAGAAAACAAAAATCTTAACAACTAGGCCAATAAGCAACATCATGATAAACGGAGAAAAGATTGAAGTTGTCAAGGATTTCATTTTACTTGGATCCATAATCAATGCCCATGGGAGCAGCGGTCAGGAAATCAAACAACGTGTTGCATTAGGAAAATCTGCCGCGAGAGACCTTTTTAAAGTGAGGACTAAGGTGTGCCAGACCGAAGTCATGGTATTTTCAATCGCCTCATATGCATGTGAAAGCTGGATAATGAATAATGAAGATCGAAGAAGAATTGATGCCTTCGAATTATGTACAGTGTTGGCAAAGAATATGGAATATACCATGGACGGCCAGAAGAACTAACAAATCTGTCTTGGAAGAAGTACAGCCAGAATGCTCCTTGGAAGCAAGGATGGCAAAACTTCATCTCACGTACTTTGGACATGTTTCCAGGAGAAATCAGTCCTGGAGAAGGACATCATGCTTGGTAAAATAGAGGGTCAGTGAAAAAGAGGAAGCCCCTCAATGAGATGGATTGACACAGTGGCTGCAACAATGGGCTCAAGCATAACAACGATTGTGAGGATGGCTCAGGACTATGCAGTTTTTGTTCTGTTGTACATAGGGTCGCTATGAGTCGGAACCCACTCGACTGCATCTAACAACAACAACAGGGAAGCAGAGACCCCTCCTATGAATACCTCGAGAAGTCTCTGTTCAGTCCATCAGTCCCATAGGGTTTCTCTGAACACCAGCCAATTCTGGGGGAATTTCTGCCACCCGATAATCATTTAATGATTCTCAGGAGATTATTTCAAGAGGCTCAGATGTTGCTGATATTTTTTACGGTTTTCATTTGCCATGATTGTTCCAGCTCTATTGTTTTCTTGATTTTGGGGTGATTTTGGTCATGACTAGGACTGGTATGCCCAAGACAGTAAGTGGGCATTTGTCTGTGATAAGCTAACCTAAGCCTCCTCCCTTCCTTTCTTTCTTACTTTTTTTATTATTTATTCAAATAGTAAAACATAACTGAGCATGTACCTACCATGTGACAGACAGGCAGTAGTATGGCTGGAGATGCATAATGATAATAAAAACATCATGACCCCTGCCCTTGGCTAGTCAGTACAGTTACGATATGAATATTAATATCAGCCATATGATTATAGAAAGTGATAAGTGAATGAGGGACACACCCTCATGCACATTTCTGAGCCCTCTCTGTGTTGTTCTTATCTTTCACAAGATTTATGTCCGTTCTCTTTCCTCATGAGGAGCTTTGTAAAAAATCTGAATAAAATATATATTTAGATTCAGAATCCCGTACATTATATGTGTATAGCTATTTTTTAACATGCATATTTAAAGTATAGACCAAGGTTACTAAAACTCTTGTAAAGATAAGGAACCCAGCAGTTGAGGGGGAAGGAGGGATTTAAAAAATGTGACTGCAAAACAACAAAAACAACAATAAAGTGGCTGCTTCCAAACAGTTCACATATTCTCATTCTGCTATAAGAGAAAATCAAGAAGAACCATATTGTATTAATTTCTGAAGATTTTGCCACTTTACTTTTTAAGTGTCTTTTTTTTTTTTTAAGGTTCACAGGGACATGTGTTGAATGACTTATGGACGCATTCCCCCCCCCCCATCTCAATGAGACGCTTGATAAAGAAGCAGAGGAAATTAAAAACTTAAGTGATATCCTCTTCTCCACTTCAGGTTACTGAGGAGATAAGAAGGGATATAAAAAGGCTCCTTGTCTTTCAGTTCTATGATTTTCATGGGTATGGACCCCACAGGTGGGTGTCATAGGAGACTTAAACAGAATGTGAGGCACACTGAAAGTTTCCCCCGCCAGTCTTCTCTTCCATGTCAGTGACTTCTTTGGGGACCTCTAGAAGTCTGTATTTGAATTTCAAATATCTCTCTTGAGGGTTCCTTGGCATGGCGGGGATGCTTCTGTACGTAAGCGAGTTTCTCCCTGTGGACTTCCTGCAGATGGATTACTACAGTTAAAGAGTAGAGCATGTTAAGGCCAATGAATCTTGGTATTTCTTGATACCAGCTGTAAGCTGAGGTCTATATACATGAAAGTGAAAAGCAGGGCATTAAAAGAGGGGGAAATGGGCATAAAAAGGAAATACAAGGTGAGCAACCTAAGACAAACCTTCCCTGTAGTTTTGTTAGGCTGATACTGCCTGTGATCATTAAGGTTGTGTGTCAACTTGGCTGGGCCGTGATTCTCAGTGGTTTGGCAGTTATGATGTAGTTTGGTAGTCATATAATGATGTAATCACCTCCATGATGAGATCTGATATAATGGGATCACCTCCATGATGGGATCTGCTGTGAGCAGCCAATCAGTTGAAAGGGAGTTTCCTTGGGGATGTGGCCTGCATCCAACAGAGGTGGACTTTCTGGCAAGGCTTATGGGCTTTTGCTCGCTCTGGATCCTGAAGCTGGCTCCTGTTCATCTGACCTCTGGTTCTTTGGATTTGAGCTAGCAGCTCACCTGCCATCTTGCCTGCTGATCTTGGGGTTCATCGGTCTCCACGGCCTGAGAGACAGAACTAGCCTCCAGTCTGACTCATGTACTTGGGGCTTTCCAGCCTCTACAACAGTGTGAACCATTTCCTTGATAATAATCTCTCTATATATTTATACACTTTATTGGTTTTGTTTCTCTAGAGAACCCATCCTAAGACACTGCCCTAACTTGCTTCCTTTATAGAGTTAATAACAATATGAAGAATTTGAGTTCTTGAGTTTTGTGTCTGTCTGCTCCACTTGACTCTTTGAAGGTAGGAATCTGGAGTTTTGTTTGTTTTATATCACTCGTGCCTAGGTCTGGCCTGATACATGACAAACGTTCAGTAAATGTTGGGTGAAAAAAAGTGTTCTTTCATGTGGCTGAAACTTTTTAATCTTTTGTCATATTCTTTATTCTGGTCAAATGCCTCCTCATCAGATGTGTTCCCTCACCACCCAATCAAAAATTGCACCGTCATGTTCCAGCGCTTTAACTTGCATTGGGCTCTATAGCACTTAGCACTATCTGAAATTAAATATTTTTTTGTCTATTTATCATCTGTCTCCCCTTCTAGAATCTAATCTTCATAATGGCAAGAACCTTCTCTGCTTTTCGCTGCTGAATCTCCAGTGCCTAGAACAGTGCCTAGCACAAAGTAGTGTCTCAATAAATACTTGTTGAATAGTATGCCAACAGCTTGAGGAACATTCTCCTAAATAGTTTTATTCTATTAATTGTTGTTAAATTTAGATTCCAAAGGATATCAGGTAAGTTTGGAAGATAATATTAAGCATAGACCCTTAGGGAGAGAAAAGTCTCTTCTAATTATAGGTTTCATAGCTCCAAATAGTGAATAAAATGGTAAGAAGAATAAAAACAAGAGTAGGCATTGAATAAAAAAGCTACTTGGCAACATCAGTATATTACATTTTCATCTTATCAGAGGCAGATGGTTTTTATAAGTACTTGCTTATTTCAAAAAAGCGGCATTATTTGATTTAATTCACTAGTTACAACCCTCGATGCCTAAAAGTGATTTTCGCCATATCAATTATTTTCTTTTTCTGGAATATTTTCAAGGACAGCGACTTCATGCTGAGCATAGAGAACATACTTGAAGAGCTGTATGTAGCTCATGATTACCTGAAACTTTGTGAAATGCGCCTCTTCATGTATTTGGCAATTATTATTCTTTAAAATGAGTTTCAAAGGACAGAAAGAATACTTTACAGCCAAAAGGAGAGTTTGTGCTTTGTTTTATTGCATATCCTGCATCTAACAGGTCACTTAATGAGAATAGTCCCCTACGTCAACTTCAGGTTCTCATTTAGCACTTTGCCCAGGCAAATAGCTTTCTACTCATCATACAATTGTACTTTGAAATATCTTGGCAATGGGCACTATATGGAGATTTTGCGTCAAACCCTGCTTTTAATCTGGAACTAGAAATAATCCTTTCATCTTCCAGGTAGATCTTTAGATAATACAGTGAAACCTGTGAGAGCCGGAACTTGACAGGACTGCCTTGTTTTTTCGGGTCTCACAAGTTTTCCACCTTTGACAGGGTGCAGGGTTATCACTTTTCTATCACTCATTTTAGTGGGAAATATTTGAGTTTCCCTTCTCTGACAGGTTTCCGCCTTACACAGGTTCTGACTTCTACAGGTTTTAGTGTCTGTATGTGACACTTTCTTTTTCAAAAGTCCACCGTATAGGTTTAACTCTCATAACAATAAAGTTAGACAGATATGAACTTAGGCTCTAACAGTCATTAAAGTAGCGCAAGAAAAGACAGTAGTATACAACCATGATGTGAAAGAAATAATAATGCAGAAATTCTGTAGGTAGATTAGGTGATGATGAAAAATGAAGAAAAAATGGAGTTGTGAGAATCAAATTATGGCCTAGAGGTTCTTAGAGGTTCGGAAACAGGTGAGGAGTGGTAGTAATAACAAAGATTGAATGTGAAAATTAGCGTTGCTGGTGTTGCTTGGGGCAAGTGGTGGTGTCTGAAAGATGCAATGGTTTAGCAGAGGGGTATAATTCTACAAATGAAAGAAAAAAGAGGAATCATTACCATTAACGGGCAAGCTTTTACAACTCTCTGTCCAATTTCTCTATAACATACAGCTTTTGAGTGGTGTGTTGGGTGGTGTTCAGTAAAAGAAGATAGCATATTTATATTGACAGAGATGGAGCAGTTATAAATTTGGCAAGGGACTCTCATTAGTTGTTTTTCTGTTAATGTCTTTCCAACTTCTGATTTGTGAGTGGAGTTGTTCTTTTGTTTTCGCACGTTCCCTTTGTTTTTCTTTAGTAGCAGTGATGATATCTTTTTTTTTTTTTTTGGATGGAAATGCATTTTCTGTGCCTACTGATTTCAAGGCTGGCTTTTACTTTCCCAGCCATTTTCTCTGGGTGACATTTGAAAATGAACTTGCAATGTTTTCCACCATGTATCTTAGGGGGATTATAGACAAAAACTCTTTTAAGATATCTTGTTTTGTTCCTGCTTAGAACTATTATCAGCTTCACACTCTCTTTAGTCTCCTAGTTTTTAGGTAGGATTTAGGAAGAAAAGAGAGAAAGCATTTCAAAATATATTTTTTTCAAATTCTCCCTGACTGTTACCACAGGGAAAAGTCAAACTTCCTTATTTAAAACAAGCAAATCCTTTTAAATATGATTTTATTTGAAATAGTATAGCTCTAATTATTGAGCAACCATGTTGTCAGGATCACTTTTATTTTCTAAAACAGGATTGGGGTTGAAAGCATTTCCTTTAGCCTCTATCTCGATAGGCTGCTATACTTTCTTTCCTCAAGCAGTAAGCTGACCAGGCTTTGACTTCAGCATACTTCTGGCCTGCCCCTAAATGCCTACCTAATCTTAAAAGTCCATGGGATTAATGTTGAAAATTGTTCCACCTTTTTTATTAGTTTGGCAATACTGCAAAATACCCCTCTTATGTAGAACAAAATTCTCACTCAAAAAAAAAAAAAAAAAAAAAAAAGCCAGACTAACTGGCCTGACAGAGTCTGAAGAATCCCCCAGAGTATGGCCCCTGGATACACTTTTAGCTCAGTAATGAAGTCACTCCCGAGGTTCACCCTTCAGCCAAAGATTAGACAGCCCCATAAAACAAAATGAGACTAATGGGGCACAGCAGCCCAGGGACAAGGACGGAGGGGACAGGAAAGCTGGTAATAGGGAACCCAAGGTCGAGAAGGTAGAGTGTTGACATGTCATGGGCTTGTTAACCAATGTCATAAAACAGTACGTGTACTGTTTAATGAGAAACTATTTCTTTTGTAAACTTGCGTCTAAAGTACAATAAAAAAAATTTTTAAAAATACCCCCTCTTTTCTTCTTTCCAGGTATAGGGGCTGTGAACTTGATTTGATTTCTATAAACACTAAAGAGCCACCTTGATCATAACATAAAATTTATTAGATTATGTTACTTCAAAATAAAATAATAAAACAACTTTGGAGAAAGGAGTTCATAAGTTGTTTACAAGGCAGAGTCATTCATAAGTGGTTGTCAAGTGCTTCTTATAGGCCCTCCCTTTTCTGGAATCCATTAGCAGCCACAACATTCTTTTGGCAAAATGTATTTTATAAGCAAAGAGGGTTGTTTAAATAACTGCAGCTGTTTCTGCAGTCAAGGTTGGAAAACAAGAACAATAAAGACAATTGTTTGGTGTGGGGAGACACATTAATGAGCCTTTTGGTTATGAAGGAAAGGCCCTGGGCTGAGGATAAAGATTGAGAAAAATGGGAGCCAATTTGTTCTTCTCACTAAGGAAACAGCATTTAGAATTTCCCACCAGGCAGCCAGAGAGACAAGAGTAGGGAACCAGGACTCTGTGGAAAAGAGCTGATGGGAGAATGGGCTCCAGAATCATGGCCACTGACCAATAACGGAACACAACTATGGCAGAAACCAATCTCTGATAGTCAATTTTTATAAGTTGTAACCTCCTCTATGCAGTACCCCCCACCCTTTAGGCCAAGGTTTAGTAAAAGTCTATTACATACAAGAGCATTATGTTAGTGGTACATTGAGGAGTTATGTCAAGTGGATTGTATCTACACTTGGAGTGGGTCATTATAGTAGGAGATCAGTTACCAGTAATCATGATGCCAAGATGGCCGAAGTCGATCAAGAACTGAGCTGGAAGCTGGAATTCAAAATTGAAGTTAATAGCAACAGCCAGGAAATAAAAGAGAGTACTGAGGAGAGTGCTGAACTTCCTGAAATTTTATGGGAATAGGGACTCGAGTTCTTTTCTTTAGATATTAAAAGAACAGATAAGCCCAGAAGGCTGGAAAACTGGGGGACATTCATTCAATATATGTGAGGGGGTACATGCGTAAAAACACACCATGGAGCATGATAAATTTATGAATACTTGCGTATTCAGAATTTACATATTTTTCATTCTTGTACTTGTTCAGTTTTGTTATCTTTAAACAAAGCTGTTCAAAATCTGTGTCTTAGTTTCTCAGGACTGCCATAACAAAATACCCCAAAGTGGGTAGCTTTAAAGAACAGAAATTGATTTTCTCACAGTTCTGGAGGCTAGAAGTCCAAATCAGGGTAGCAGCCATGTCGATTCCTTCTGAGGGTTCTGAGAGAGGAATGGTTCCATGATTCTCTCGTAGCTTCTAGTGATGTCTGGAAAGCCTTGGCATTCCTTTGATACTTACAGGTGTGTCTTCACATGACACCTTCCCCTTGTGTGACTCTGTTTCCATGTCTGTTCTCCCCTTTTATAAGACACCACTCAGAAGGGATTAGGATCTACCTCCTCCAGTATGACCTCTTTAACCTAATTGATAACATCTTCAAGGACGACCCTATTTTCCTAAACAAGGTTCATTCACAGGTACAGGGCATAGGACTTCAACACATCTTTTTTGGGGGACACAACTCAATTGACAACAGTCTGTTTACAGTACCTTTTTATTTTGCTTGGGTGTTCCAGTTTAAACTTTAGATTTATGAAGTCTCTGTCTTTGCTTAAGCTCCATATTTTGCTAGTTGTCTTTTAGTTTAATTTTCAACTTAATTATAATGCTACCATGATTTTACATAAAGTGCCTTATTAAAAACTGCACTCACTAAACAGTATGGCATTCCTCAAAAAACTAAAAACAGAACTACTGTATAACCCAGCAATTCCACTCCTAGGTATATACCAAAAAAACTTGAAAGCAGAGACTCAAACATAGACTTGTACACCAGTGTTCATTGCAGCACTGTTCACAATAGCCAAAAGGTGGAAACAACCTAAATGCCTATAAACAGATGAATGGCTAAACAAAATGTGGTACATACATACAATGGAATACCACTCACAGCCAATAAGAGAAATGAAGTCTTGATATGGACATTATGCTGAGTGAAATAAGTAAATCACAAAAGGACAAATATTGTATGACCTCACTTATATAAAGAGACAAGAACAGTCAAATATTTAGAGACCAAAGTTTATTAGTGGTTACCAGGGGCCGGAACGAGGGGGGAAGGGGGGTTATTGCTTGTGGAGTACTGAGTTTCGGTTTATGGTGATGGCAAAATCGAATTGATTAAGAGTAGGGTTGCACAGCTGATTAATGTAATTGCTATCAATAAGTTGTACGTCTGTAAAAAGTTGTATTGACAAAAGTTGTGTGACGTATTTGAAACAATGAAAGAAAGAAAGAATAGCTGCTGAGGCTGCTACATATAACCAAACAACTCATGGGATTTGGTTAATTGGTTTGGAGGTTTAGGGTCATGGTTTCATGGAACATCCCAGTAAATTTGTCTAATTCAGGTAGTCCCCGACTTACAATGTATTCGAATTACTATGAACCACCCTTACAACCATCTGGTGTTTTGTTTTGTTTTGTTTGGTACATCTTATTGTTAGTAACATGTATCACATACAGAGTTGAAACATGCAGTTTGCTGATGTTATCATCCTCAGATGTTCGCTCACAGATGTTCAAAGATGGATTTACAAAGATACTGATAATAAAAGGCAATAATAATGAAAACTAAAAAAAGAGGTATTCGACTTACATCAGAACTGACTTATGCCAGAGTTGTTGGAATGGAACTTTGTCATAAGTCAGGGACTACCTGGATTGTGTTCAGTGCTTCTGTTTCTACCTCCAAGTTCATTGTGAAGTACCTGAGGCCTTATAAGCTTGCACATGGCCATCCAAGGCACAACAATTGGTCTCTATTCAGCTGGAGCAACAGAGGAAGAAGGAGGGTCAGGAATAGGAGGAGGATATGGAATGTGTGGCTAATTGCCTCCATGAACAACTACTTCCTTTGCCATGAGACCAGAAGAATTAGATGATGCCCAGCTACACTACTGAACACTTTGATTAAAAAAAAAAAAATCCTGATCAAAAGGAGGAAAATTCAAAACAGAATTTCAAATTATCATGGACTCCAGGCATTCTGGAGCCGTGGTGGCTGGGATGAACCCATGAAACTATTGCCCTGAGATAATCTTTAAACTTTAAACCTTAAACCAGGACTTCAAACCTGAACGAACCCCTGCTGAGAATTTGCATTCCTAATACGTTAGGCGATGCTAATGCTGCTGGTTAGGGACCAATTCTGAGAACCACTAAACCAAAAAGAAAAAAAAAACCCATTGCCATCGAGTTGATTCTGACTCATAGTGACCCTATAGCACAGAATAGAACTGCTCCCATAGAGTCTCCAAGGAGCAACTGGTGGATTCCAACTGCCGACCTTTTGGTTAGCAGCCATAGCTCTTAACAACTGCGCCACCAGGACTCTGAGAACCACTAGTACAACCAAAAAAGCCAAACCCACTGCCATCGAGTTGATTCTGACTCATAGCGATCCCACAGGGTTTCCAAGTCTGTAAATCTCTACAGAAGCGGACTGCTACATCTTCCTGCCACAGAGCCACTGGTGGTTTTGAACTGCTGACCTTTTGGTTAGCAGTCAGTCACTTTAACCACTGTACCACTAGGGCTCCTTTACTAATAGAACAGTGGTTCTCAAAATTTATTATACATAAGAATCATCTGGGGATCTTGTTAAAATGTAGATTCTGATTCAGTATATCTGGGGTGGAAATGCAAATTCTCAGCAGGGGTTCGAACTGGAAGGAACCAGTGTGAAGCCCTGCCTTAAACCAAAAATATCCCCTGAAGTCTTAAAACCAAACAATAGTTTAGCTTAACTATAAAGAATATCTATCTTGAGCATTGTGCTCTTTTAAGATCTATCTATATGGGATTAAATTGACAACAGTATCTGGAAAGATTAGATAGGAACTTTAGGGGGCACTGGGTTTATGTTAATGAGGGAGGAACAATGTAGAAACGGAGGGTGAGAATGGTTGCACAACTTGAAGAATGTAATCAATGTCACTGAATTGTACATGTAGAAACTGTTGAATTGTTCTGCTGTATATATTCTCAACAACAACAATAAATATAAAAAGAAAAAAAAAACCTACATTCGATAGAGCGTTCTGTGACACAACTAATCCTCTATAGAAAGGGAATCATGCTAAAAAAAAAAAAAAAAGGGAAAACACTGTAAGCCAGAAGCTACCACAAGCAGATTCTCCATTCACATGGACAAAGTAATGCCTCTGAGAGAGGTTTACTTCAGCTTTATTTGGCTGTTGAACTCACTTTTTACATAATATCTATTTATGTCTCATGGAACTAATGTTCATTAAAACAAAAGAATCTAAAGTATTTTTATATTATCTCATTTATTCTCACAAATATAAAAGGGATTTGCTGGTCAAAGAGAGAAAAAAGCACATAACTTCATTTATGTTTAATGCATCTTTAAAATAAAGAGATTATACTAAAAAAATTTGTGCTTTTTATTCCATGAGAAAATTAAACTCAATCTGACTTCTTCCATCTTATCCTCCATTTATATTTACTGAGCATTTCATTATTTCTTTATTCTCCTCAATTCAATGTTAAGTATCTGCTATGTTCCACTGAATAAATATTACGAGGCATTGCTATGATGCTTTATCGTATGAGTCTCTCATTCCTAAATTCAGCATCTCATAGTCACATATAGTCTATATATGTACCCCTACTACCACCAATTATGGCCTTCATGGAAGATCATGGAGCATCATTACCATTCTTTTGGTAATGAAACAAAGGTAAAGTAGCTAAAAGCAATTTGACCAACGTCTATGACAAAGCCACATTGCCTGAACTTGTTGTTGTTAGTTGCCATCTAGTCTAGGCTGTGGCCTTTTGGAAGCAGATTGCCAGGCCTGTCTTCCAAGGCACCTCTGGGTAGGTTCAAACCGCCAACCGTTCAGCTGGTAGTCAAGTGCTTAACCATTTGCACAACCCAAGGACTCCACTTGGGACTTCTTAATTCTAAACCAATGTTCGGCTCAATGCCCCTCAATGCCCCTCTTCCCTCCCAGCACCCCACATCATGAGGCCACTGAAATACCCTGGGACATAGGAAACTATGGATCCAGGCCAAAACCCCTCACTAAGATATTAAGAAATGAGAGCCCAGAAAACTGAAGTGATTTAGCCAAGATCACACAGTTAGTTATGTGATAGCAAGGTAGAAACAATAATCTAAGTTATTTGACCTAGTTCTGGTTTATCTTTCTTGTAGCACTATCCCAGGTATTTAGGAGTTTCAAAAAACCAATAACTATTGTCCACAGCATACACGTGCGTTAAAGACATGCACACGTTAAATAAATTTCACATCTGGAAAAAGGCATCAGTGAGATATCTTATTGGGCCATTTACCAAAATGAAAGAAAAATGTCAGAAAACACTTTCCTTTGGAAAACTCAGTAAGAACTTTCGTTACTATGTGACTTTTTATCAGATTTGCCTGTCTGTCCAGCACTTGCCCTGACACCATAGCCCACCTG
Source organism: Trichechus manatus latirostris (assembly GCF_000243295.1). Lineage (NCBI taxonomy): Eukaryota > Metazoa > Chordata > Mammalia > Sirenia > Trichechidae > Trichechus > Trichechus manatus. The sequence continues at coordinate 2,133,302 of NW_004444157.1, forward strand.
CAACGGTTGGTTGGTGTCAAGAACCCACATGTTCAAGGATTCCTGAAATCTCTGTAACATAACAAATTATAATGCTTTTATGGCATGAATTTAAACGCTTGCCTAACACTCACAAAAATTGGCCATGACGGTGCTTTTGGAACTATTGATGTTCAGCATGATAATAATATACAATATAAAGGGAAAATAACTAAGGCCCATGGATGTCTATGTGATGAGACCTTTTATTGAGAATTACTACATTGACGATATAGATCTGTCAGAGATAATGAAGAAACTTTATCCTGACTCATAAATTAACTTTTCAATTGCTTGCAGGAAACATAGAAATCTAGAAAATGGAATCATTCTTTTTGGATATTAACATGCACAACTTTGCTGATATGTATTGTTTGAGAGTCTTCTAGAAGACAAAAGGAGTAGGTGACTTGGCAAGAGGAACAGGGAATGCAAAAAATAGAGTGTAAGCTAAAAGGGCTGAGTGGGAACTTTGTGGGATGATGTTCATTACCTGAATGTCAAAATTGAACTTTGAGATTGGAAAGGAAAAGAGAAATAAAGGGGAAGATGGTGCTGTTACTTGAGAGAGGCCTACAGACAAGTTGAGGAGTATTGTGATAGTGATTTGTGGGGGAGAACTGAGCAAGGTATGTGGGGCTGATGGGGCGAGGGGGGATGAACCCAAACAGAGTGGAAGACTCTTGTCAGGAAAGAGAGAAAGGAAAGGTTGGGTAGTTACATGAGGGCAGCAATGTCAGACTGAGGTGTATGGACTGATTACAACAGAGTGTGAGATGACAGGGTGAGCACAGGCAGGGCAAGCAATATTCATTAACCACCTTCTATGTGCCAGTCAGTATGCCAGGAGCTTCACATTTATTGTCTCACTGAAATCTTCACAGTAGCCCTCTAAGGGATATTTAACCCTGGATCTGTATCCATGCTCTGCTTTCCCTCCTATTATAATAGCTGAAGAGTTCGAGCCAGTATCAAAGATCAACCCTGCCATTTGTGATCTGGATCCCATCTCCTCAATTTCTTTCTTTTTACTGGAACATTTCTAGCAAAACATGCTCATTCAAACATGCTCCATTCTCTCCTGTCTTAAGTAAACAAGCAAACAAAAGTCCTGGACCTTCACTTCCCCTTTAGCTACTACCCTGTTTCTCTACTCTCCTTCATGGAAAAACTTCTTCAAAGAGTTTTTCACACTCATTGATGCCATTTCCACACCTATAATTGACTTTTGAACAAAAATAGGGATAGATCCGGGGTGGGGGGGCACTCCTTCCTCTTGAGCCCAATTTGCCAAAAGTATTATGTTGACATGGTAGCTATTAAGAGTATGATGAAAAGATATTAGAGTAAGCTGTGTGAAAACATAACTATGAGATATACAAAGAAAGTAATCAAAAGTTTTCCCCTTTTAAAATGTGCTTGATCTCCCACCAACCAGTTGCCAAGAACCTGCTCTTTAATCAAATCCAATCTTGCCTCTGCCCACGCCAACCACTAAAACAGCTCTTGTTAAAGCCATCAATGACCACCATGTTCCAAAATCCAGTGGTAACTTCTCTGTTCTCATCTCACTCAACCTCTCACAGCATCTGATCCTGTTAATCGTGTCTTCTTGAAACATTATCTCTGCTGGATTGCTTGACATTATACGCTCCTGCTTTTACTTCTAGTTTTCTGCCCGATTCTTCTCACTCTCCTTCACTTGTTCTTTTTCTTCTTGACCTTTACATCTTGGACTGTAGGGCACTGGGGCAGAGGAAGAGTGCATACTAATGCACGGTGTATGGTATCTCATCATACCACTTTGGGGGAAGAGAACAGTGGCTATAGACTCTCTTGACAGTTACATGATTAGTGACTGGACCCCCAGTGCTCTATCACCTGATGCTAAAGAATTAGTTATCTATACCTTGGATTAACTTCTGTTGCCTTCTCTCTGCATTTGTGTTCCTACAGGAATACGCCCTTTGAAATTTATCCTTCTGAATTCACTTCTTAAGTAAAATAGCAGATTAGAGGGGGCAGAAAGATAATATAAGGTAGGATCAATGCCTGTAGATTATGGTGTCATATCAAAGAAAAAATGGCATATTTCAGTAGTATAAGGAAATGGGCTCTCCCTTGTTTAAGGGCTGAAAGGTGGTAATTTCTAAAGATTAAAGGAACAAAATACATATAACTTGGTTTAGAGGGATGTTTAAAGATCTGCAAATATCTCAAACTATGCAAACATTAGCAAGAGAAAATATTTAGCTTAGTACAGGAACAAGGGTCTGTAACTAAGAATAATGAAGTCAAACTAAAAGAAACAAGAAAAGATGTAATGTAAATATTAGAATAAAGAGATTGAGTAAGCTATGGAATGATCTCTAAAGGGAGTCTTTTCTAATGAGCGGAAACCTACTAGGTGAGATAAAAAAAAATGACTATTATACGAGATCAGTAACATCCGCAAGTCCATTTTTTGCACAACAGCAAAATACACTCATTCTCTGTCTTGTGACAGTTCCGGTGCTTCCCAATATACCTATTAACAGGTTCTGGGTCAACTTATGCCTGTAGACACGTATTGGTCTTTTTTTTTTTTTAATTGTGGTAAATACATAGATGACAAAACATTTGCCATTTCCACAATCTTCACATGTATAATTCAGTGACACTATGTTCATCATTGTCATGGATTGAATTGTGTCCCCCCAAAATATCTGTCAACTGATGCATCACAAGGACCTTCCTCCAGAGCCAACAGAGAGAGAAAGCATTCCCCTGGAGCTGACGTCCTGAATTTGGACTTGTAGCCTTCTGGACTGTGAGAGAATAAACTTCTTTTTGTTAAAGCCATCCACTTGTGGTATTTCTGTTATAGCAGCACTAGGTGACTAAGACAATCATGTTATTCAACAATGATGAACATAATTAATGTTATGTTCTTTAACCATTCCTGAATTTTTCCATCACCCTTAACAGAAGCTCAGTGTCCCCTAAGTGTTATGATCTTTTAAAGATAATGAATCTCAACTTTTTTTTTTTTTCACATCAGAGCACATATAGAAAAGGAGAATATTTGTGTGAGATGCTGGATAGCAGAGGAAACTCACCAGGGGCTCTGGCTGCCTCAAGCCCTGCTAAACCACACCATAGACTGAGGAGATCAGTATCGTGGCTTACCTGGAACCCATTCTTGGCAAACTGATGTTCTTCCACACACTGGTTGGGAAGCACATTTTGGTTTAGATGTGGAAGGCAGCCAGTCTCCCGCTCCCAACCCTGATCTCTTCTTCCAATTCCCCCCCTTTTGTGGCCTTCATATAGATACACTGAGGTAAGTCCCTCCCTTTGTCCCCTTCTCTTCCCAGTGATTGCCTTGATATAATAGCCCAAATGATTTCTCCCAAGATCCTTACAATATGGAAACAGAGCCATAGTCAAAATATCCTCAGACATTTTGCTAGTTCTCTGGTCAACATCCGAGTTTACCACCCCTTTTCGCAAGTTTGAATGGAAGGAAAGCAGCTGCCATGAACTTCATAAACGTTCCAATAGGAGTTTGTTTGGTCTATGTTTAGGTTATTCTTTTCACCCTGAAAAGAGCCCCAGTTTACTAACCACCAGCAAAGAGTTATCTCTTTGAAGTTGACAAATCTAAAAAGAGTGACAATAAACTAAGATCCTGGGGTTGTTGAGTCTGACTTTTATGAGTATCAACTATAGCATTTTAATTATGTATTCTTAAACATACCTAGGGCTGAGTAGTGTTTAAAAATTGGAAAAAGAAATCACTCTTAGAGCAATCAGCCAACCTGTAATGCACAGGCAACTAAATGCATTAAACCTTGTACTCAGAACACTTGATAGGAAGCTCTAAACACTTATTAAAATGTCAAAACACTTGAGAAGATAAGTCTTTGCATCCGAGGAAATCAGTGGAATATAATGGAAAGAGCACAGAACCAAGACTTGAGTTCTGAGTTCTCTCTAGTCGTGGTTCCGTCATTTGCAACCTGTGGACTGAGGACTCCCGGGTCCTCCCTCCCAGGTCTTAATCATCTCATATTTTAAAATTAAGGAGGTTAGACATGGTGAATTGATCACAAGCCATTTATCTCCATTCCATCTTCAAACCCCACTAAAATGGTAGTAAAGGAATAAAAAAGGTTTAATTCCCAAAGAAGACAATTGGATAGGAGATGACAGCAGACAAGGGATAGCAACAAAAATTTGGAAGCTGGAAAGCAGATGGACAAATGTCACATTAACTCTGCTGACCTTGGAAGATGGAAGACTAAGCCTGAATAGGAGGAGGATGGGGAGGCAAAAAGCAAGCTGATTCCTACCATAGAACTCCAGGAAGTTTCAAGAATTATAAATATCAAGTACCTCTTAAGGCAGGGTGAAAATGAAAACAAGAAGACTGATGAAATGTCTTTAAAGCAAGCAAGGAGTTAGACGTTCCCTCCACTGTGTGATCCCTTTTCCAACTTGTACCCCCAGACAACTGCTTCCCCCACTTTCACTCTGGTTGGAGACAGGAGTTTACTCTTTGGAAAGGCTTAATCCCTCAGGCTCAGGTACACCAGGCCCAGATGAAGACAGAGGCCCCATACTGCAAACAGAGGACATGAGAGAAGTCTATGTCTTAGTTACCTAGTGCTGCTCTAACAGAAATACCACAAGTGGGTGACTTTAACAAAGAAATTTATTCTCTCACAGTCTAGCAGGCTAGAAGTCCAAATTGAGGGTGTCAGCTCCAAGGGAAGGCTTTCTCTCTCTGTTGGCTCTGGGGGAAGGTCCTTGCCATCAATCTTCCCCAGCTGAGGAGCTTCTCAGCGCAGGGACCCCATGTCCAAAGGACATGCTATTCTCCTGGCTCTTGTTTCTTGGTGGTATAAGGTCCCTATGTCTCTCTGCTTGCTTCTGTCTTTTATATCTCAAAAGAGATTGACTTAAAACACAATCTAATCTTGTAAATTGGGTCCTGCCTCATTAACATAACTGCCACTAATACCATCTCATTAACATCATAGAGATAGGATTTACAACACGTAGGAAAATCACATCAGATGACAAAATGGTGGACATCACACAATTCTGGGAATCATGGCCTAGCCAAATTAATACATATTTTTGCTGGACACAATTCAATCTGTAACAGTCCACATATTGAACAGTAAAAGCCCCAGTCCCCTTTCCATACTCAGCTCCCAGAAACTGGCAACCAGGCTTCTACCCAGGTATAGATTGGAGATGGAGGAAAGAGAGCTCTAAGAGAGATATTCCCAAGAAGAAAATGAGAGTGATAGTGCAGTGGTATTTTTTTCATGTGTATTTAGAGGAGGTTCTCAATTCTTCAGAGAATTTGGGGATGAATTAGTTACAGGTACATAAAAAACTAAGCAAATGAAAAAATGAGCCAATTAATGAGCTCCATTAAAAAAAAAGTCATACAAGAAAGGAAATGTAATCATAATAAACTGGGTACCTTAGCTATAAAGAATGTTACATAGTCATAATAATGTAAACATTGAACTGATTTAACCAAATACGGTGTATGTGTTGGAGGTGGGGGCACTTAAGAAAGCTGAATTCTCATCTTGTAATAGAAAGTCAGCAGAGTCTAGCAGAGTCTATCTAAAAGTGAAAAAGAATTAAGACATTGGTATAAATTCGTATTTTAAACATGTGGGGATTCCCTGAGTGGTCCAAATAGTTAGCGTGTTCTGCTGCTAACCAAAAGGTGGGAGGTTCAAGTACTCCCAGAGGCACATCGGAAGAAATGTCTGAAGATCTACTTCTGAAAAATGATCCATTGAAAATCGTATGGAGCACAGTTCTATTCTGACAAACCTGGGGTCTCCATGAGCCAGAGTCAACTCCATGGCAAATTTTTTTTTTTTTTTTTTTTACACATATAGTCGCTATGAGTCAAAATTGACTGGTTCAATATGTGGACTGTTACGGATTGAATTGTGTCCAGCAAAAATATGTATTAATTTGGCTAGGCCATGATTCCCAGAATTGTGTGATGTCCACCATTTTGTCATCTGATGTGATTTTCCTATGTGTTGTAAATCCTATCTCTATGATGTTAATGAGATGTAAGTTCTATTTTTGGGAGGCAAACATGACAAGAAACAGAGCAAAGAGTTGGATGTGAGTTGCCTTTGAGGGGCAAGTATCAACAGTTGGAAAGGATGGAGCAGGGGACTGCTGTTTTCATTATAAGCCTAATAGTACTACTTGACTTTTGAAAGTATGTACACTTCTTACTTAGATTAAAAATTAATTTAAAAGAAGTATGAAGTTCAATTAATAACCTTTGGTTCCTTCTAATTTGAAAATTCGATGTCTATGAGAAACAATACTTTTTTCTCCCTAGAGCTTGAGCCTCACTATCCTTCACTAAATTAAGTACTACTTAGGAAGAGGGGAGAGCCCTGGTTGCACAGTGGTTCAGCGTCTGGCTGCTAACTAGAAGACCGGCATTTCGAATCCACCAGCCACTCCCTGGAAACCCTATGGGGCAGTTCTCCTCTGTCCTCTAGGGTAACTATGAGTCAGAATAGACTCGACAGCAATGGATTTTCATAATAGAAATATTACAAATGGGTGGCTTTAATGAATAGAAATTTATTTTCTCACAGTTTAGGAGGCTAGAAGTCCGAATTCAGGGCACAGGCTTTAGGGGAAGGCGGTCTCTCTCTGTCTACTCTGAGGGAAGGTCCTTGTGTCTTTTCAGCTCTGTTCTTGGGTTTCTTGAAGATCTCATGTGGCATCAGTCTTTCCTGATTTGTCCTTGCTTCTCTGTGCCTCATCTGTTCATTTTATATTTCACAAAGGTGATTGGTTTAAAACATACCCTACACAGATATGGCCTCATTAACATAAGAAAGAAAGTCCTATTCCCCAACGGGATTACATCCACAGATATAAGGGTTTAGGATTTACAACACATATTTTGGGGGGACATAATTCAATCCATAACACTACTCATGTGGGTAGTTTACGCTGCAGTGCAAATTGGGTTTGGTGGGTGTACTCCCTGCTGCAGATGTGTGGCTGTTTTTACTTTGGATATTACATAATCTTTATATACATGCTAATTCTGATAAATAGATGAAGAGCAAATGATGTCTTGAAGTGACCAAGAATTGAAAGCCACCTGACCAAGGAGAGAATTCTTTATGTCCCATGACTGAACCTACTCCATCTCCGGATATTGACTGCACCCTTTGCTTCCTGATCTTCACTTCTCACTGGATTGCAACATTTATTTCCTTCTGTTTTAGTTATCTAGTGCTGTTATAACAGAAATACCACAAGTGAGTGGCTTTAACAAACAGAAGTTTATTTTCTCACAGTTTAGGAGGCTAGAAGTCCAGGAGGCTGGAGGGAAAGTCTTTCTCTCTCTGTCGGCTCTGGAGGAAGGTCCTTGTCTCTTCAGCTTTGCTTCTTGGTTCCTTGGAGATCTCCATGTGTCTTGGTATCTATCTTACCCCATCTCTCCCTGCTTGATTGTTTAATCTCTCTTATATCTCAAAAGAGATTTACTCAAGATACACTCTACGCTAATCCTGCCTCATTAGCATAACAAAGACAACCCATTCCCAAATGAGATTATATCCATAGGCATAGGGGTTATGATTTACAACACATATATTTCTGGGGGACATAATTCAATCCATAACACTTTCTCTTTGCTTGGTTCTTAGTGTCCACTTATAAACTCCAGTTACCAGTTCTTAAAGGCATCACAAATAGTAACTCTCAAATTCCAAACGAATCTACCTCTTTGCTTCTTGGTGAACCCAAGTGCTGATTCTTCTCTGTCTCTCGTTCCTACCTTTGTCCAGTATTTGCATTGTATCCAGTGCAATACATTAGCAACAATAAAGAGATTTTACTGGACTTACTAAGAACTTCAGTTATCATTTTAAATATAAGAGGTTGGTGACCATCAAAAACTATGTGTAAGTCTTGCTTAGTGGTAGGTGTGAGCACAATGTTAATTCTTCTATTCTTACTGATTCCTCTTCTGTTAGACACCATACATCTTCCATCCTCTGTTCACCACATTGCTTCCTCTACCCTCATAAGCATTAAGACATTCTTTTCTTTTTTTTTTTTTTTGGTGCCAGGCTTAGTAAAAGGGCCAGCACAAGCAATTTGTCTTGGGCATTGCTTCATCTCCCATACTCTGCTCTGTTCCTCCCACTTGGCAAATTAAATCCTTTCCCATAATCTTTACCCTCAGGCTGTCCTCTTCCTTCACACCTGAATATCTAGAGAGTCCTGGCATAGCTCCTCCCGTGTGGAAGCACCCCCATATTCAGACCTCTCTCACTCTCCCATACCTAACAAAACCTAGCTATCTGGATTTCCACCATTTGGACCGTGTTTCTCTGCTAGGGAATTGGAACTGATAACCTAATTCAAGTTGTAAGGGTTGAGATGCATTTAATGTAATTCTCCTCCAAGATAATAGCTGTACCTTAACAGGTTCCTTCACTCTGCATTACCCAAAGAAGGTATGGGTGTGTGTGTGGAGAAGGAGAGAGTATAACAGATGGCAGCGGACGGAGTAGATTAGGGTGGGGGCTTCTGGTGCCTTTCACTTCTTACCAGTTGCAGGAAGTTGCATACTCCCCTCACACAGGGCACGCCTTTTTTGAAAGTAGACTCCCAAACCAAACCCAATGCTTTCTAATAGATTCTGACTTATAGCGACCTGATAGGACAGAGTAGAACTGCCCCGTATGGTTTCCAAGGAGCCGCTGGTGGATTCGAACTGCCAAACTTTTGGTTAGCAGCCAAGCTGTTAACCACAGCGCCACCAGGGCTTCTAAAAGTAGACTAAACATGAATATTTGAATTTTGGTTTAGAAGATGATACATATTCAATAGACGCCATTCATTATTATTCCAGAAAAGTATCACAGCATTGGTAATTTGTATTTCCTTCTGGCTTCATTTTTCTTCCCGACCGGTAATAATTTTGAACCCTCTATGTAAGTTTGTAAAGAGTCCTGGTGGCACAGTGGTTAAAGTGCTGAGCTGCTAACCACAAGATTGGCAGTTAGAACCCACCAGCAGCTCCACGAGAGGAAGGTGTGGCAGTCTGCTTCCGTAAGGACTTACAGCTATGGAAACCCTATGGGGCAGTTCTTCTCTGTCCTCTAGGGTCGCTGAGTCAAAATCGAAACGACGGCAACAGATTTGTTTTTTGTTTTTTATGGAAGTATGTAAGGTCCCTGGGTGGCACAAATGGTTAGTGATTGGCTGCTAACCTAAAGGTTGGTGGTTCAAACCCACCCAGTTGTACCTCAGAAGAAAGACCTGGCAATCTTCTTTTTAATAAGTTCCAGCCAAGAAAACCCTATGGAGCTCAATTCTACTCTGTAACACATGATGTCACCACGAGTCGGAGTCGACTCAACAGCAAAGGGCTTAGTTGTTTGTTTTTATGTACGTTGTACTCTGTGTAAGATTGGTATGCTGTATTAGCCAGTAAAAACAGAAAATGGCTTTTGTTTTATTATAACTAATTATCTAGCCATTTTATTTTTGGCAAGAAAGGGAATTCACTTCCCTGAAATACTTCCTCTGGTTGATAATTCTTGAAGTTAGCTTGAGTTTTATGGTTTTCAGTCCAGCTGCTAATGATGCAGCATTCCTGTGCTCTAGAGAGATTTTAGAAGTAAGCGTGAATGCTTCCTCATCAGGTTGTCTTCTGTTCTAACAAGAGGTTTTGCTCATTTCCAAGGGCCAGCTCTAGCCTAATTCTTCTCAGAGTGAGCACTTTAAGTTTATGTGAGTAGACCAGGTGGTCTCCTCTGATTCAATCTTTATATTTAGGCAAGAGAGACAATGTGATAGAAAATGGGGATGCTGACTGAAAAACAACTATCACCAGGAAAGATTGGATGACATCATAGGAAATCTGTGGTTTCAAACCAGGCGTAACACATGACTAATCTGGGAAAATAAGCTTTCTTTCTGGGATTCAATGGATTAAGGGAAAGAGTTGAGAGATAAAGAGATGGCAGGTATACAGCAAACCCAATCAAAGAATGGTGACTCAACAGCCTGAAGGATCTGTTTTAGAAACAATTCAGGGACCACCACTGAGACCAGTGTTAATGGAGAAATGAGGAAGTAAAACAGCTAGGTGGGGGGAAGGAATGGAGGAGAATCCACTGTGACGGTCTAGGAAGAGGAGGGAGAGGAACTATAGTTAGGAGAAAAGTTAGTTCCCCCATAAGATAATAGTGAGGTTTTCATGACGTGTCATGAAGCACATGGTAAGGAAAGAGTCTGTTTAACAATGGAGTAATCAACAAACTACACAATTTCACAGCACTAGTTCACTGCTTTTTCACTGACTTGATATAGTTTCATGCTTAATGAACTGAAACATTGGCCTGATTTGTTTAGGGCAGTGCTGTCCAACAGAAATATAATGTGAGTTACATGTATTATTTTAAATTTTCAGGTAGCCAATTTAAACATGTAAAATGAAATAGTTGAAATTAATTTTAATAATATGTTTTATTTAACCCAATATATCAAAAATACCATTTTAACAATCAATATACAAAATTATTGATTAAATATAGTACATTATTTTTTTATACTAATACTTTGAAACCCTATGTGTATTTTAGACTTACGGCATATCTCAATTTGGACTAATCACATTTCACCTGCTCAATAGCCACATGTGGCTAATGGGGCTAAATGGCTGCCATATTGGAAAGTGCAGGTTTAGCGGAACCTTCTTCATATCATGACCCATGAAGTTGTCTTGAAAACAAAACAAAACAAAATGGAATATGATTAAGTCTCTAGATCAGCACCATGCGATACGGTAGTCACTAGCAACACGTGATGATTTAAATTTAAAGAAATTAAAATTGAATAAAAATAAAAATTCACATCTTCAGTTGCCCTAGTGACCTTTCAAGTACTCAATAATCACACATGGCTAGTGGCTACCGTATTAGACACAGCAAGTTTAGAGGCTTAATGCTTCTATCCTCTACGTTGAAAACTACCGAGAGAATCATGTCTAAATCACAGGAAATTTATATTACCCTGAATGAGAGCAAACATTTCTCCTTTTTCATTTGTTTCCAAAGGCTTCTTCCACCTTGTGAACCTGTACCTCCTCCCCCCGGACACAAAAAAAAAAAAAACAACTTACTGTGTCTTGCCTACCAGATGCAAAATTGTCCAAGAGAATTCTGGAAAATTCAATTATGTGGATAGCCCTACTCTCTCAATAATTGCATTTTTTCAAGTTTCATAGTGATATTTCGCATCTTGTATTTTAAATATGTGGCACACTTGGAAAAGAGTGGTGAGGAGTGAATTTCTGAAAATGCTGACATGTCTTCTAAAACATTATAATCTTAGCTGGCACTATGACAATTGTAGAATGTGCGGTTTGGAAATTAAAAAGAAAGGAAGAAAGAAAGAAAAATGCAAACATAAAGCAATCTTTTCCCCTTCGCCTACATTTCGGGCTTTTTTTTTTTTTTTCTGTCAGTGCTCTGGGCAAGTGTTCTAACTTGGTATTTGCAAGTCAATGGCAAGGCCTGCTCAGCGCTGAGGGAATTACATAGTCACAGACAATTAGTCTTTTAAAAGGTCTGCTGCTTAGAAATTTGCCACTAAACTCTGTATAGCCTCAGCACATAATGTAAATTTTTAATGATCATAACTTTTCAAATTCAGCCTTTAACAAATCTTATAGTAGTGTTTTGAGACCTTTAAATCAAACATAACCCAATTAGGTTGGTATCTGATTAAACTGAACTGCCACTTCACTGAAGTGTTTAAATAAATCAACATTAATATGCTTTTATTACAGTAAATAAAGTTACGTCTATATAGTTCAAATGTCAATGCTCACACTTGGCTCTTAAAAATGAAGTACTCCCTGTGCTCTGAATAAACAAATCTAGTATTAATTTTGGGGAAACTGTTGATTTCTTTTTATAGGACTGTGGGAATACTTTACCCAAAAACTCTACAAGTTTTTTTTTTTTAATAATTATCAAATATTTGTTGAATTATAAAACCACTATCAGAGTTGTCCTAATAATGGTTCTGATGAATGGTCTTTACTCTCTAAAATGCAATATTGACTGATCCTTAAAAGAATTGTTGGTGTTAGCTGCCTTCGAGTCAGTTCAGACTCATAGCAACCCTATGTACAACAGAACGAAACACTGCCCAGTCCTGTGCCAGCTTCAGAATCTATGCTATGTTTGAGCCCATTGTTGCAGCCACTGTGTCAATCCATCTCGGTGAGGGTCTTACTCTTTTTTGCTGACCCTCCAATTTACCAAGCATGATGTCCTTCTCCAGAGACTAGTCCCTCCTGATTACATGTCCAAAGTACCTGAGACGAAGTCTCACCATCCTTACTTCCAAGCAGCATTCTGGTTGTACTTCTTCCAGGACAGACTTGTTCATTCTTCTGGAAGTCCACGGTATTTTCAATATTCTTCGCCAACACCGTAATTCAAAGGCATCAATTCTTGTTTCATCTTCCTTATTGATTATCCAGCTTTTGCATGCATATGAGGCAATTGAAAATACCATGGCTTAAGTCAGGTGCACCTTACTCCTCAAAGTGACATCTTTGCTTTTTAACACTCTAAAAGAGGTCTTTTGCAGCAGATTGGCCCAGTGCAACACGTAGTTTGATTTTTTGACGCTGCTTCTGTGAGCATTGATTGTGGATCCAAATCAATTAAAATCCTTCACAACTTCAATCTTTTCTCTGTTTATTATCATGTTGCTTATTGGTCCAGTTGTGAGGTTGTTTTTTTTTTTATGTTGAAGTGTAATCCATACTGAAGGCTGTAGTCCTTGATCTTCATCAGTAAGTGCTTCAAGTCCTCTTCACTTTCAGCAACCAAGGTTGTATCATTTGCATATCACAGGTTGTTAATGAATCTTCCTCCAGTCCTAATGCCGTATTCTTCTTCATATAGTCCCGCTTGTCAGATTATTTGCTGAGCATACAGACTGAATAAGTATGGTGAAAGGATACAACCCTGATGCACACCTTTCCTGATGTTAAACCATGTAGTATCCCCTCGTTCTGTTCAAACAACTGCCACTTGTTCTATTTACAGGTTCTGCATGAGCACAACAATTAAGTGTTCTGGAATTGCCATTCTTTGCAATGTTATCCACGGTCGAATGCCTTTGCATAGTCAATAAAACACAGGTAAACAACTTTCTGGTATTCTCTGCTTTCAACCAAGATCCATCTGACATCAGCAGCGATATCCTTTGTTCCATGTCTTCTTCTGAATGTAGCTTGACTATCTGGCAGTTCCTTGTGGATGTACTGCTGCATCCATATTTGAATGATCTTCTGCAAAAGTTTACTTGTGTGTGATGTTTCTGATATTGTTCAATAACTTCCACATTCTTTTGGATCACCTTTCTTTTTAATGGACACAAATAGGATGTCTTCCAGTCGGTTGGCCAGGTAGCTGTCTTCCAAATTTCTTGGCATACATGAGTGAATGCTTACAGCATTTCATCCATTTGTTGAAACATCTCAATTGGTATTCTGTCGATTCCTGGAGGCTTGTTTTTCACCAATGCATTCAGTGCAGCTTGGACTTCTTCCCTTCAGTCCCATCAGTTCTTGACCATATGCTACCTCTCGAAATGGTTGAATATCGACTAGCTCTTTTTGGTAAAGTGATTCTGTGTATTTCTTCCATCTTTTTTTCATGCTTCCTGCGTCATTCAATATATTCCCATAAAATCCTTCAAAATTACAACTCAAGGCTTAAATATTTTTTTCAGTTCTCTGAGGTTGAGAAATTCCAAGTGCGTTCTTCCCTTTTGGTTTTCTAACTCCAGATCTTTGCACATTTCATTATCGTACTTTACTTTGTCTTCTCGAGACAGTGTTTCAAATCTTCTGTTCAGCACTTTTACTTCATTATACCTTCCATTCACTTTAGCTGCTCTACGTTCAAAAGCAAGTTTCAGAGGCCCTTCTGACATCCGTTTTCCTCTTTTCTTTCTTCCCTGTCTTTTAAATGACCTTTTACTTTCTTCAGGTATGATGTTCCTCTTTTAAAAATTTTTTTTATTGTATTTTAGATGAAAGTTTACAGAACAAATAGTTTCTCGTTAAACGGTTAGTACACATATTGTTTTATGACATTTGTTAACAAACCCAAGACATGCCAACACTTTCCCTTCTCGACCTTGAGTTCCCTATTATCAACTTTCCTGTCCCCTTCTGACTTCTAGTCCTTGCCCCTGGGCTGTTGTGCCCCATTAATCTCATTTTGTTTTATGGGACTGCTTAATCTTTGGCCGAAGAGTGAACCTCCAGAGTGACTTCATTACGAGATAAAAGGGTGTCTGGGGGTGATACTCTCAGGGTTTCTCCAGTCTCTGTCAGGCCAGTAAATCTGGTCTTTTTTTCTGAGTTAGAATTTTCTTCTACATTTTTCTCCAGCTCTGTCCGGGACGCTCTGCTGTGATCCCTGTCAGAGCAATCAGTGGTGGTAGCCAGGCATCATACAGTTATACTGGACTTAGTCTGGTGGAGGCTGTGGTAATTATGGTCCATTAGTCCTTTGGACTAATCTTTCCCTTGTATCTTGATTTCTTCATTCTCCCTTGTTCCTGAAGGGGTGAGACCAGTGGAATATCTCAGATGGCTGCTCACAGGCTTTTAAGACCCCAGATACTACTCACCAAGGTAGAATGTAGAACATTTTCTTTATAAACTATGTTATGCCAATTGAGCTAGATGTTCCCCAAGACCATGGTCCCCACAACCCTCAGCCCAGCAGTTGGGTCCTTCAGGGAGTTTGGATGTGTCTATGGAGCTTCGATAACCTTGCCTTGTACAAGTTATGCTGCCTTGCCCAGTATTGTGTACTGTCTTACCCTTCACCAAAGTTACCACTTCTCTATTGTCTATTTAGTGTCCACCCCCAACCCTCTCCTCCCTTGTAACCAACAAAGATTGTTACTTTTTGTGTGTAAACTTTTTCATGAGTTTTTACAATAGAGGTGTCATACAATATTTGTCCTTTTGTGATTGACTTATTTCACTCAGCATAATGTCCTCCAGTTTCATCCATGTTATGAGATGCTTCACAGATTCATCATTGTT